>NC_134485.1:355990890-356063390 GCF_040206685.1 Ascaphus truei
GTCCCTCCCCACCCTCCCCATTGTGTGTGTCCCTCCCCACCCCTCCCCATTGTGTGTGTCGCTCCCCTCCCTCCCATTGTGTGGTGTCCCTCCCCTCCCTCCCCATTGTGTGTGTCCCTCCCCACCCTCCCCATTGTGTGTGTCCCTCCCCTCCCCCCCATTGTGTGTGTCCCTCCCCCCACCCCTCCCCATTGTGTGTCCCTCCCCTCCCTCCCATTGTGTGTGTCGCTCCCCTCCCTCCCCATTATGTGTCTCGAGTGCATATATCACCTGGCCACTGGGGTATTTATATTGGATATAGACATATTGCACTATTGTGTCGTGTTTCTTGTCCCCCTGTCTCTATTAGGAGTTCTGCTTCATTATTTATTTATAAAATGTTTTACCAGGAAGTAATACATTGAGAGAGCTACCTCTCGTTTTCAAGTATGTCCTGGGCACAGATTTATCAATCTCTTCGCAACCAGTTGTATTCAATAAATGAAAATATAAAACAGATTACATTTGTTTCCAAATATGCAGTGGATGAGAAACATTTGTTTCCAGATATGTTTAAATAGAAAAATAAATGAAGATGATGCACGATATTAACATACAATATGCAATACAATAGATACAGCTTACATTAAACTTTACAAAGCGCAAGGAGAGCAATGAATAATATTGTCATACAAATACTTTTTTTTAAATTGGGAGCTATGTATCCATATTTGAGAGGCAATATTCTGAGAATTGCTAATATAGCTACACGTTTCTACACATAAGTCTGATACCCATTAAGGTGGACGAAAATCCTCTTAGGAAACGATGTTAGGGAGCAGCAGAAATAAATCGTACGTTTATGGAGACAGACTAAGGGGAAAAATATGCAAAAGAAAAATGGAAAAATCCTAATATTTCAAAAACTCAAGCAAATGACACAAATGTATAAATATATACGGAGGGAATGAGGAGGGCGATACTAATCTGAAATAGAAAGGGCATAGGAAAGCCTCCTAATCCAAATGTTAAATATATTGTTGAAATGCCATGAGTGGAGCACCAATATCATCATCCTACAGTATATACAAAACATGGAAATATGAGCCCTAATTTGAGATATACAGTATGTGAAACAACTCTAATGTAAAAAGATGATGTCTATATCTTCATTTAAATCATTTGGTGGAAGGGTACCAAGTGAATAGATCCAAAATGTTTCCTGTTAGTGCTAATGTTTGTGATCTATCCCCACCTCTTCTATCCATTTTAACGTGTTACACACCTTTTACTCGGAGGCACAGCTTTAGGTCACAGCCATGGTTTTTCCCAAAATGCGTGACATTGCAAAACCTTTTTTTAATTTTCTAATATGTTCTTGTGTTCTATGTTTAACGTTTTTCTTAGGCTTCGGCCCCAGTGTTCACTGCGGCGCGTGCATGGGTGAAACTTTATCTTAACGGCCCCGCTCATGCAGCGCACACTCGTGCGCCTCTCCCAAGTTTGGTGCTTGGGAAGACAGTTTAATCTGATTTCGGAGCGCAGAGCAGGGTCACATGACCCTGCTCTGACCAATGGGGAGAGAGGTGGAAGGGGGGGGGAGAGAGGTGGAAGGGGGGGGAGAGAGGTGGAAGGTGGGGGGGGGGGAGAAGAGGTGGAAGGGGGGGGGGGAGAGAGGTGGAAGGGGGGGGGGAGAGAGGTGGGAAGGGGGGGGGAGAGAGGTGGAAGGGGGGGGGGGGGAGAGGTGAAGGGGGGGGGAGAGAGGTGGAAGGGGGGGGGAGGAGAGGTGGAAGGGGGGGGGAGAGGTGGAAGGGGGGGGAGAGAGGTGGAAGGGGGGGAGAGAGGTGGAAGGGGGGGGAGAGGTGGAAGGGGGGGGAGGAGAGAGGTGGAAGGGGGGGGGAGAGAGGTGGAAGGGGGGGGGGAGAGAGGTGGAAGGGGGGGGAGAGAGGTGGAAGGGGGGGGAGAGAGGTGGAAGGGGGGGAGGAGAGAGGTGGAAGGGGGGGGGAGAGAGAGGTGGAAGGGGGGGGAGAGAGGTGGAAGGGGGGGAGAGAGGTGGAAGGGGGGGGAGGAGAAGAGAGAGCTGGAAGGGTGGGGGAGCGGAGAGAGGTGGAAGGGTGGGGGAGCGGAAGAGGTGGAAGGGTGGGGGAGCGGAGAGAGAGGTGGAAGGGTGGGAGCGGAGGAGAGGTGGAAGGGTGGGAGCGGAGAGAGGTGGAAGGGTGGGAGCGGAGAGAGGTGGAAGGGTGGAGCGGAGAGAGGTGGAAGGGTGGGAGCGGAGAGAGAGGTAGAAGGGGGGGAGAGATAAAAGGGGGGAGGGGTGCAGGGGAGGTCGAGAGTGGAGGGGGGGGGAAGGAGAGAAAGGAGAGAAGTGGGGGAGAGAGGAGGGAAGGGGGGGAGAGAGGAGGGAAGGGGGGAGAGAGACGAGGGAAGGGAGGAAAGGAGAGAATGGAGGGGAGGGGGGAGGAAGAGAATGGAGGAGAGGGAGGAGGGAATGGAGGGGGGAGGGAGAGAATGGAGGGGAGGGGGGGGGAGAATGGAGGGGAGGGGAGGGGAGAATGGAGGGGAGGGGGGGGGAGAATGGAGGGGAGGGGGGAGAGAATGGAGGGGGGGAGGGAGAGAATGGAGGGGAAGGGGGGAGAATGGAGGGGAGGGGGGGAGAATGGAGGGGAGGGGAGGGGGGAGAATGGAGGGAGGGGAGGGGAGGGGGGGGAGAATGGAGGGGAGGGGGGGGAGAATGGAGGGGAGGGGGGAGGGAGAGAATGGAGGGGAGGGGAGGGAGAGAATGGAGGGGAGGGAGAGAATGGAGGGGAGGGAGAGAATGGATGGGGGGAGGGAGAGAATGGATGGGGGGGAGGGAGAGAATGGATAGGGGGAGGGAGAGAATGGAGGGGAGGGAGGAGGGAGAGAATGAAGGGGAGGGGGTGGGGAGAGAATGAAGGGGAAGGGGGATGGAGGAAAGGGGGAAAGGAGAGAATGGAGAGGAGGGGCGAGGGGGAGAATGGAGGGAAGGGGGGGAAAGGAGAGAATGGAGGGAAGGGGGGGAAAGGAGAGAATGGAGGGAAGGGGGGAAAGGAGAGAATGGAGGGACACACAGACACACACAGCCCCGATCCAGCCAATGACACACACCCTCCCTTAATAGCCACGCCCCCACATCTGCTCAAAAATTATTACAGGACACCCGGCGCTCATGCTTGGAGAGCTGGTGATGCCACCGCTCTCAAGCACGAGCGTGGTCAGTGCTAGCAGGGCCGCAGCCGAAAGAATAAAGTTGATGCTGTCTAGTATAAAATCTCCATGTTCTCTTGAAATCTTTTGGTCACATAAAAAAAATATGAGTCAAGAATGTGTGTTGAATCCCTTGCATATGATTTGGAGTGGGGACATATTTCTGTAGGAAGTACAGTAGTCCACATAACTGGATACATTTGAAGTTATTGAATTTATTTCAGAAATAATTAGCCTGCCCAGGGGGATGGACCATAGATTTATTCGTTTTCAGTAGATTATAGTATATTCATATTCGTGGGAAGGGATTCAAGATATAATCATATTGTTTTGAAATTGCATTTTTTTTAGCTTGATTTAGCATCAATTTTAATTATTTAAGAAAACCTGAGGTAGGATCAGAAAGTAATGGACCGTATAATAATAGTTAACGTACAGTAACAATATCAATGCGTCCTCTATATTGTTCTGTTTGTTTGGAACCATTATAACTCATCCTTTGTCTGCTTCCTTTAAAATTATTTGTTTCTAGTTCAGGTAAACTTTCCAATGCTTTTTCTCTGATCTTTTAAGATTATTTTAATATACATTTTACTGAAGCATAAATTGTCAAAATCTGATTTGACAACATTATAAAATGAGAAGAGAGATCGAGATCAGCACCCTGAGGAAGGTCCTACAAGGACCGAAACGTTGGTCTTGTTTGTGCTGTACCATCTGAATACAGGTTTTTTTTTTTGTTGCCATTTATCCTTGAGTGCTGTCCTTTGTCTTCTCTTGCTAGGGTTGACTTCTTTCTCTGTTTATTTCTACAGGACAGGCACCATATCATTTCACTTTGATGGGAGTGCCAGCTGCCCCCCTTGTTCTATTATATATATATTGCACTTTTTGCATTTTGTTTCTCTATTTATTAGGGCAGGGTTGGGCAAACTATTTGCGCTGCGCCCCCCTACCATGCTTCCCGGCATGCGGATGTCATGTGACGTCATGCCATGACGCTGCGTTGCCATGGCGACATGTCACACAGCCGGCTGAATCACGGTAAGTGGAGTGTTGCAGAGGCCTCACGCGATCCCCCGGCATTAAATTAAACGCCTTGGGGAAGAGCGCGGTGCCTCTGTGTCAAGGATTGGACTTCGGCTGAAGTGGATCCCAGTGGCAGGAACAGCAGGGAACGAAGTCAGGAAACAAGCAGGGGTCCGAGGCAGGCGGCAGGTAGCGAAGTCAGGAAACAAGCACAGGTCGGCAACGAGGAAACTGGAACAGGATGATAGCAATAGCTAGCACAGCAGTAAACACAGGAACCTTGCAGAAGCTAAGGAACCAGTATAAACAGGCAAAGAGGAACAGGAAAGGGAGGTTTATATAGGCAGGCTGGGAGGTGGAGCACAGGTGCAGAGGTGTCAGGTATCAGAGTCTGGAATGTTCCTTAGTTTAGCAGCAGCACTCCCGGTGGGCAAGTATAGGTACTGCAGGCTAGAACCAGACATTGAGAGTGGCAGCAGTCCCGGTGGCCAAGCATGGGAACAGCAGGCTAGAGAATATGACATTACTCCCCCCTCCCAAGAGCGTTCTCCGGACGATCCTTGCTAGGCTTGTCTGGATATCTCCGGTGAAAAGCTTTGACTAGTCGCGGAGCATGTACAAAATCTTTGGGTTCCCAACACCTTTCCTCTGGGCCAAAGCCCCCCCCAGTGAACCAGGTACTGTAGTTTCCCTCGGTGTAACCTGGAATACAAAATTCTCTCCACAATGAATTCCTCTTTGTTTTCCACGAGGACGGGTTCAGGGGGAGGAAGTCTCCGTCCAGGAAACGGATTCTCACGGAAAGGTTTCAGCAGAGAAGAATGAAACACAGGGTGTATTTTGATGGTCTCAGGAAGTTCTAATCTGAAGGACACTGGATTTATTAGTGCTGAGATGCGAAATGGCCCGATGTATTTTTGGCCCAATTTAATGGTTGGAACCTTTAGACGTAGATTTCTTGTAGAAAGCCAGACTTTATCCCCGACTTGAAATTCTGGGGAGGGTCTGCGGTGTTGGTCTGCTGCTCTTTTGTACTTTACTTGAGTCTCACGAAGTGTCTCTTTGAGGGTCTCCTGGATATCACGCAGAGTCTCCAGTTTCTCTGTAACTGCCGGAATGGGGCCCGAAGATGGAAAACGAGGAATAAAGGTTGGATGAAATCCATAATTTGAGAAAAAGGGGCTCTTCTGAGTCGAAGAATGATGTGAATTGTTGTATGAAAACTCAGCTAATGGCAGGAAATCAATCCAGTCATCCTGGAGATGACAAACAAAACATCGTAAATATTGTTCCAAAGTCTGATTGGTCCTTTCTGTCTGGCCATTGGATTGTGGATGATAGCCAGATGATAAATTTAAACGAATTCCTAGAGAGGAACAGAAGGTCCTCCAAAATTTTGAAGTGAATTGTACCCCTCTATCGGATATGATCTCATCAGGAGCCCCGTGAAGCCGAAACACCTCTTTCACAATCAACTTGGCTGTCTGGTCTGCAGAAGGAAGATTCAGTGCTGCAATGAAGTGAGCCATCTTTGTAAGTCGATCCACCACTACCAGGATGGTATTATGTCCACTTGATCGGGGCAGGTCAACAATAAAATCCATTGATATGGACCCCCAAGGACGAGTTGGAACCGGAAGGGGCTGCAGTAAACCCACAGGTGATGCTCGAGGGGTCTTGGTCCTAGCACAAGTCTCACAGGAGAGGGCATAGTCTTTAACATCTTGTGCTAATTTAGGCCACCAAAAAGAGCGAGACAACAGTTCCTGTGTCTTGAGGACACCTGGGTGACCAGCGGGTCGGGAGTCGTGCATTAATTGGAGCACCTCTAATTTTACCTCCTTAGGGACGAACAGACGATCCTTATAGTTCCAGAGACCATCACATAGAAATAGTTCTGCTTCCGGAGGAGGGTTTTTAAGAAAAGAGTAATTTGAGTAGGCTCCCTTTATTCATGTGAGGAGATCGGTGGAGAATGTGACGCCCAAAAAATTTCTTCTTGCTCTTTGTCTGAACTAGGATTAGGAAAGGACTGTGACAAGGCGTCGGCTTTTCCATTCTTGGAGCCAGGGCGGTAGGAGATGTGGAACTGGAATCTTGCAAAGAAGAGAGCCCACCTGGCTTGTCGCGCAGACAGTCTCTTTGCGGATCGAATGAATTCTAAGTTCCTGTGATCCATAAAGACCGTAATTGGGTGATTGGCCCCCTCCAGTAGATGTCTCCACTCAGAGAATGCAGCTTTTATTGCCAAGAGTTCTTTGTTTCCGATGTCATAATTTCGTTCAGCTGTTGACATTTGGTATGAATAAAAGGCACATGGATGAAGGAGCATCTTGGGTCCAATTCTTTGTGACAGAATGGCACCAACAGCGGAGTCGGATGCATCCACTTCCAAGATGAATGGTAATTCTGGATTTGGATGGATGAGGATAGGGGCAGATGTGAACAGTGACTTCAATTGTTCAAATGCCGCATCCGCTTTAGGAGACCATTTGAAGGGGAATTCCTTCCGTGTGAGTTGGGTGATTGGGGCAATAATGCCAGAGAAATTTTTAATAAAACGTCTATAGAAATTGGCAAAACCCACAAATCTCTGAATGTCCTTTTCATTCCGAGGGATTGGCCATAACAACACGGCTTGAATCTTGCCTGGGTCCATACTCAAACCCTCGGGAGAGATGATGTAACCGAGAAATTGCATGCTGGTTTTTTCGAATTCGCATTTTTCTAACTTGATGTATAATTTGTACTTACGGAGACGCTCAAGGACAATTCGGACATGTCTCTGGTGATCCATGATGTTATCTGAGAAGACTAGGATGTCATCCAGGTATGCCACTACGAATTGGTCCAATAACTCTCGGAGGACATCATTGATTAAATGCTGGAAGGTAGCAGGGGCATTACAGAGTCCGAAAGGCATCACCAGATATTCATAGTGCCCATAACGGGTTCGGAAGGCTGTTTTCCATTCGTCACCGGGTCGAATGCGGACCAAATTATACGCTCCTCTGAGATCTAATTTGGTAAAGATTTTGGCTGACCGAATTCTTTCCAATAGTTCAGAAATCAGAGGTAATGGGTACCTGTTCTTCACGTTATCTTATTTAGTTCCCGATAGTCAATGCAGGGGCGTAGAGAACCGTCTTTCTTTCCCACAAAGAAGAGCGCAGCGCCTGCTGGAGAAGTAGAGGGTCGGATAAAACCCTTTGATAGGTTCTCCTGGAGGTAGTCATTGAGGACCTTCAATTCCGGTTCTGAGAGGGAATAAATTCTTCCAAACGGAATAGCAGCACCCGGTAATAATTCAATGGGACAGTCATAAGAGCGATGTGGGGGAAGCATATCCGCGTTCTTCGTGTCACACACATCTAAAAACTCAGAGTAAGGAGCCGGCAGAAGATTTTCTTGAGACGAGGAAATCTTATGTATTCCTACACACTCTGGTATGGGAGTTTTAGGTAGACAGGCTAGCTGACAGTGCTCCGAGGGAAACGTGAGTGTCTTGGTCTTCCAGTCGATTAGTGGGTTATGGATCATGAGCCATGGAATTCCCAGAATCACTGGAAACAAAGGTGATGGAATGAGACCAAATGAAATCTTCTCCTGGTGATTAGACTCCATGATTAGTGTTAAGTTACTGGTTTCATGGGTAACAGGTCCAGAGCTCAAGGGAGAACCGTCAACGACTTCCATCCTTTCTGGCGATTCCTTGGCTACAAATGATACCGAATTGTTCTTGGCGAATTCTATGTCCATAAAATTCCCTGCCGCCCCTAAGTCGACCATTACTGTGGTTGAAAAATGATGTGTTCCTTCCTCGATGATAATAGGAACCAGGAGGTGAGGGTGTAGCGAAGGAGGGTTATCTTTCCTTTGAGAAGCAGAGAGAACAGTTTTTGAAATAGCGTGCAGCTGATTTCTCCTAGGGCTCTGGAAAGAAGACCGCCTGGACTTGTTTGGGCAATCAGCGAGATAGTGCCCATCGTTTCCGCAATATAAACAGAGATCTTCTGTTCGGCGTCTGTTCCTTTCCCCGGGTTGAGATGGGTCCCCGCAGTGTATTTACTTGCATCGGCTCCTCCTCAGTCTTCCTGGAACGTCTTGGGGTACTGACATCTCTAAACCTGGGGTTGCTTGGCATGAACCCCTGTCTCTCCAATCGTCTTTCCGTAAGCCTGCGATCAATTTGGATGCATAAACGGACAAAGTCCTGAAATCTCTCTGGGGTCTCCACCCGGGCTAGTTCGTCTTTAACTTGCTCTGAGAGACCCTGCCGAAATGATATTTCTGCGCGGCCTCATTCCACTCAGTATCGTTAACCCATCTGCGGAATTCAGCGGCGTACTCAGCTGCCGAGCGTCTTCCTTGACGAAGATTGTTCAGAGTTGCCTCAGCGGTTGCACTACGATTTGGGTCATCAAAAATAAGACTCATGGCATCGATGAACTCCTCCAGATCCCTTAGTAGTGGGCTATCCTGTTCTAACATAGGGGAGACCCAAGCAAGGGCCTCATCCTTGAGCAGGGTTATGATCAATCCAACCTGGGCTTCGTTGGTATTATAGATGGTAGGCTGAAGCTTGAACACATGTCTGCATTGATTAAGGAAATCCCGAAAAGATTGTCTTTTTCCTCCAAATTTTTCCGGAAGGGTTACACGGGGCGCGGTTTGCACAGTCAGAGTCTTTTGAACAGATGCGGTGATTAAAGCTGCATGTAGTTCACGGTTTTCAGCTTCTGCGGCGGCAGCTCGTTCCTCTGAGCGGAGGGCACATCCTTCCGCGCGGACGACACATTCTTTCCAGCGGGCATCACGTTCTACCTGGCGGGCATCCCGTTCTTTCCGGAGGGTATCCTGTTCTTCCACGTGACCAAGACGTTTGATAAGGTGTCCTTGTTGTTCTTGGAAACCAACCATGATACGTTGTAAGTCCTGCAGTGTCCGAGCCTGGGCCAGGTGTGTTCCGGCGGAATCCATGGTAGGGCCTGTTTATTCTGTCAAGGATTGGACTTCGGCTGAAGTGGATCCCAGTGGCAGGAACAGCAGGGAGCGAAGTCAGGAAACAAGCAGGGGTCCAAGGCAGGCGGCAGGTAGCGAAGTCAGGAAACAAGCAGGGGTCCGAGGCAGGCGGCAGGTAGCGAAGTCAGGTAACAAGCAGAGGTCCGAGGCAGGCGGCAGGTAGCGAAGTCAGGAAACAAGCAGAGGTCGGCAACGAGGAAACTAGAACAGGATGATAGCAATAGTTAGCACAGCAGTAAACACAGGAACCTTGCAGAAGCTAAGGAACCAGTATAAACAGGCAAGGAGGAACAGGAAAGGGAGGTTTATATAGGCAGGCTGGGAGGTGGAGCACAGGTGCAGAGGTGTCAGGTATCAGTCTGGAATGTTCCTTAGTTTAGCAGCAGCACTCCCGGTGGGCAAGTTTAGGTACTGCAGGCTAGAACCAGACATTGAGAGTGGCAGCAGTCCCGGTGGCCAAGCATGGGTACAGCAGGCTAGAGAATATGACACTCTGCAACCGCCCGCTCCCCCCCCCCCCAGACAAATCTCCTGCCCCCCTGTTTGCGCACCGCTGTGTTAGGGTACATCTGTTTCTCTCACCAACAACACTGTAGCTCACACACCGCACACATTTTGTGCCCTCTTTTCTGTATGCAGTGGAGGACATACAAAGGACACAGTGTAACAGTGGTAGTGCAGGTAACTGCTGATAGCGTCACCTTGACGTGGTTTCCGCTTAACATGTTTTGACCAAAAGATTGAACTAAATGTCCCGTACTTGAGAAAAAAACCCATATAGAATGGAATTAAATAATTTGTCGTGTTGGATATACATTGGGGGGTCTTTGTTTACCGCTGTACAGTATATTTGAGGTCACTTTCCCAGTTTCGCTCCAGTTGGCACAATTAAATATATAAATATATAATACTGTGGGACTGGGCTTTAAGCTTGTCAAGATTATGTATGTCTAGAGCAGGGGTGAGCAAACTGGGGGGGGCACGGCGCGGTGGTACAAAGACGCCAGAGACAAGCTAAGTAGGGGGGCGCGAGTAGGGGGGAGTGCAGACAGGGCAGCGCAGACTGAAATGTTTTCACACCCCTGGTCTAGAGTATTAGCATGACTATTATTCACGCTTTCTAAAGAGGAATGTATTCTGTATCTATTCATTGCCTAATGTATTTATACATTAATATTATGAATCATCTTTATTTATCCATTTATACATATTTGGAAACAAATTCTCTCTCATCCACTATGTATTTGGAAACAAACAAATAAGTGTATACAACTTGTTGCGAAGAGATTGGAAAGAGATGTAATTGGATCACAGCACCTCTTCAATTACTACTGAGGAGAAGGACTATATAATCAGAACTTGTAGCTTGGAAATTCTTCCTCTGATTGAGACCTACATCACAAAATGCGTTGGGAGCTTTAAAGGGCAGATTTCCCACCTGTCTGGTAACGCTGGGTATACGTGAGGTGTGACATCAGTGGAGAGACCACTGGAGCTTCGTCTGACGGCGATAACATCTGGATGTAGTTGGCACACTGACAGGCTCCCCACTTCTCACGAAAAGTGTGAACACGCTTTCAACTCGATCGATTGTAAGTGCAATACTTACCTATTTTTATACAGTTATATTAGACAGAATTATGCTATGGGCATTTTGCACTTTCGCTATTGCTCATTCTTTTGTTTGAAGAGGGGAGTGGAACCCCTCAGTTGAAAGCAGCATACACCCAACGCACAGCACATCATGAGAATCTGACCTTTTGAAAGACTGCAACGTTTTATACTGGAACAGTAACAGATATGTATTATTATCTTTGTGCTTATTTTGAATACTTATTTCCCTGGACAGTTTTTATATTGGACACTTATCTTTATATTTATTCACTTTCTTTGTTTTTGTAGGGATCATTGTTGTATATCACACTATTTTTTTAAATATATTAAAACTCATTGTCTATACTTATACTGGGACGCATACTTTCACATTATCCCAGTTATACTTAGTTTGTCGCTTATAGACAGCAATACTTTGTGTAGGACTAGTCTACACCCACGTTTGCATTATTGAGCACTTTTTGCAGCACACAAATATTAGTTAACATTTTTATATAAACAGTGTAATGAATAGATAGAGCGGTTTCCAAAATATGCACGTACAAAACAATCAGGAGAAAGGTTACGGTTCTTTACAAATTGGTGGTCATTACATGACTGGCTCAAATTATTTGCCATCATCGGAACAAAATAATCTTCTTGATGCATTTCCTGACAAATTTGCAGCAACATGTATACAGTATGTGAGGAGGGCGGGGGGGGGGGGAGTGACATTCAATAAATTGAATTAAACAGATGGAACAAAATGTCCCCAGAACTAAAAGTAGACGATATGGTTAATACATGTTGTGCTTTATGCTTAGTAACAAACTCTACAAGCAAGAACTGGAGCGATGTAGTGACTCCCCTAACACCTCCTAGTACTGCTCCCGAAAACGCCCAATCAATCTTGTTTTTAACGCACCAACTACCCAATATTTTGTAGAAGATCAATATGGTGCACAATGGAGGCAAGTGTTCAAATGCTTCACCGCTCGGTGAAATCTCTATGTTACGGAGAATCATGTATTTGCTTTTAAAACAACTGCGGCCAAGATGTTTATTATTAAAAAAAAAAAAATATTCGGTGCAAAGCGCCTTTATACATTAATGCACAATGATGCAGTTTGTTGCTACACTTGATAAATAACCTCCTGTATATATCTCTGAAAGTGGGGAATTCTCAGTGATAAGAAAATCAGCAGCTCTGTGCTTATGGACGGTTACTAAAAACAGATAACACAAACTTAACTGCATCATCTTTATTACACCGAAAATCATAACAATGTGCATTCTGCAAATACTCTTTCCTCATTGATGCATGTTAGCAAAAGTTGATGTTGCTCATGTACACAAACGGCCATATTTACTAAGCAGTCTTCTGCCATAAGTCACCTTACGGCACATTGATTTGTAAATATGGCCCCAAACCTTTCTTTTGATGCCATGCAGTAGGTCTTCTCAAAGTATGCAACTGCAAAACAGTGCAAAAAATGCATGTAAACTTTTCCATTTATTCAAGAACAGAGCAAATCAGATGTTTTTTTACAGATTAATCTAGCACAATTGTTTTGGAACCAGGTCAATTACTTAAGCTACTACACAATATTGGACCCTCCTAAATATTTATAGGGAAACTGCTTCATGGGTCATGCTGAGGATCATTGCTTCGGGGGTCAAGCTGAGATCGGTGCAGCAGTTGGATAAGGATAAAAGCCTTCATCCCGGTAAGGATCAATAATGCATTTATTTATTATAGGGTGTCCATTGATTGCCAATGTGGGTATCTGTGGCCCAGTTGAGAGCATAGGTAGCCACAGTGACAAATCAATGGATTAAATAGCTAGTATTGGCTTTGATTGTAATGTAATTTGCATTTTATTTTACTGTAATGTACTGCACTGTATATTTGAATGGGCACAAGCGCTATTAGCCATATTTGGCTAATAGGGCTATTACCTATTACTGTGTGGTTGTGGTGGTGGGGGGGAGGGTTGTTGGGCTGGGGGTAGTTGCCCCAGGGTGAGTGGTTAGGCCTCCTGGGAGGATGGCTTTTAGCAGGAGGGGTTAACCCCTTCATTACCTTAGCGGTTATGAGGGGTAATGTGGTAATGTATGTTTATGTATGTTTGATGTTTTTATTGTTTCTATACTGTACTGAAGCATGGAACCCCATTAATTTCAGCTCTGGGGACCCCTTGCTTCCAGAGAAATACACCTCCATAGGGGGTGACGATAGCCACTCAGGCTAGGCCCGTGTGGTGCCGGAGCTTTACACCGTACATGGAAGTACCAGTATGCAGATGAAGGAGGCACACAGGTCTTTGTTGCAATAAATGCTGTTGTGTATTTATTGCATAATAATAATCACCAGAAAATCTAATGTTACGGTGTCACAGCCTCTTCTTCAGACATCCCACCCATGGAAGTTAGTAGCCTAATAATTCCCATACCGAAGATCACAGTTTATTTTTTCGTGTCTAAGACCAAGGGATCCAAAGTAGGATTTATGAAGTGGCACGAGCTGATTTTTTTGCACAATCACGGGACTGCGTCATCAGCATAGATGTACTGTACATGAAAGAATTTAATTTAAATAAAGATGACCAAAAGGAAACACACTGAATAGGATATACTGAATAAGGAGAGTTACCTTGATTTCTTCAAACGTTTTCACTGGCTCCGGGGCTGTACATTTCTGTCTTGAAGGATTTATACACCACGTCCCTTTCTCATGATATCCTTACTTACACCCAGTCATATGCATAGCCCAAGACGGTCTCCTTTCAACAACACCTGACGCTATGGCAAAGTCCCACACCAATGCCTTCTTCTTTGTAGCACCACAGCTCTGGAACATCTTGCTAATATCTATTTGCCAGGCGTTCACTCTCCCTCATCTCAAATAAGTACTACAATTCTGCCTCCTAAACGAAGCCTTGCAGTAACTTCAGTTCTATTCCCCCCTCTCCGAACACCTACAGTATCTACTTATACTGCACATTCCCTGTCTTCTTTTACCATTACCGTAATTGCAGATATACCGTATAACTGCTGAGAAGAATGGCCTCTCTTCTGCTGTCCCTCCCAATGTGAATGCTTATCTGAGATGGAGTGGGCTTCATGCATACCGTGATCCCTGGATTCATATCTTTTAGTCTTTGTTATTGTAGATAAACATCCCAATATTTCATGTAAATGGTGCAGTTATGCACAATATGGACATAAGTGCATCATACTGATAAACTATATTGATACATCTATCTGTAAAATACATGTCTTAGATATTGCCACTGAAAATATCTCCCTGCTTTCTACAACTACTAAACATCGTAGACCTGTCTGAGACATGCAAATGTACCCACAAGTGGTATTTTTATTTGCTGTCCAAGTACTAAAGACGTTTTTAACTTAGCAAACACTTTAAATTATGCAACCCTCTGTTAAACAGGGTCATCTAACAATGTGTGTCATACAATATATTGTAAGTACCCATTAAGACTTTGTTGTAATATATGTATTATTGTAAGTGCATCTATAAAGATTGGAAGGAGGAATCTAGTAGTAGATCAAACACACGCGAAACGAGGTCGAGCGTAAAACTGTAAAATGGATGGATTCCTTATAGAAAGTACATGAATAAATGTCCCTCTGTGATTCTCCATCTTTTGCTTCCTTACTTTCTCTTACAAATTTTACGAATCCATATTTTTTTTGTTCCTCTACAAATGTAAGCGTTTCCCACATTTCTCCATGGCCCCTGTTTATTATAGTGATGAACAGGGCCCTGCTGCCCAGTTAATAAAACAAATCGATTCCATTCAAATGAATCCAAGCGAACACATTATTAACTTGGTCCCGTCCAGAGGGGGGACACTGGTAGAATATGGGTTGTGTGCTACCCTACTTCTCACTATATTGAATAGGGCATACAGAGAACATGGGTGCTCCAACAGTCCTGGAATTATTGGCTTCTTATCCATAAACGAATCATGGGAATATGGCTCATTAATGGAGTGGGTAGACTACTAGGTGAGTGACTCAGATTCAATACATAGCATAACTGTACTGAAGGTAACAGATAAAACGATGCTGGTACTCTGACCTCACTGGAGATAAAGATATAATAAAAGTCCAAAAACTCTCCAGAATTTGTATTTTTACTCTATTCTTCAGCAAGCAGAAATGCCTCTTTCTTCGTATGTTTACCTGTTTCTCACTGAACAACATCTGACTACAAGTTCTCGTGTTTAATGTGGTATACCACCGGTCAGTAACCTCCAGTTCTAGCAAGATATGGGACCTATGTACAAAGCGCCTCCAGTTGAATTTTTGGTGTGAACTTTACACACAGAAATCACAAATGATATTGCACTTATGTCCTTTCCCCCCCCCCCCTATTGTGCGCCCTAAGGGTCAAAAATTGTTTTAGTTGGGTATATTGGAGCAGACAAATAGGGTGCACATGCTGCACAGATGTAAATGGTACGCACTGAACAAATTGTATCTGTGCAACAATTCGTTTTTTCAATCTGCATCAAAATCGTTTGCCAACTTGAACCCGGCGTAAATCCTAAAAACGCTTTACTGTACATTGCAAGCACAGGATTAATTCAGCATATCCGCCTGTTTCTTTTACCCTAGGTGGGAAGCAGGGGGTCTCTGGAGGTGATAGGGATAAAGCTCTAGGGATAGAGATACTTACCTGTGAATGAGCTGCCGGTACCAGCCCCATCTGGGCACGCAATATGACTGTTTAAAAAGGTCCTGCATCACGCCGGCCAATAGGAAGCCACGACATCCCTAGAGTGGTTTCTAATTGGTCCATGTGACGCGGGACCATTAACCCTGCATTAGATACTGGCAGCACTGTTAGAGGTATGCATCTCGGGAGCAGGGGGTTCCCTGATCTGAAATTAACGTGGCTCAACTCTGGAGAACCCTTACTTCCCACCTACGGGGGAGATTATGTATTTATTTAAAGCAAATGCTTCTTTAAATTTCTATGCATCAACCAAAAATGTACTTGATGCCGCATAGATGTTTCATTATAGAGGTTAACCAAAATGTATTATTTTCACAGTAGGACGTTTATAAAATATATACTGTAACACTATTTTTTTTTCTAACAAGTATGAGTAAATATAAACGATTGCACATAATTCTGATTCTACTTAAATTGTATCAATCTTGTATTCACCATGACCCAATGCGTCAAACTTCATACCGTGCATATAATAGAGCTTGCCGTTTGAATGGTCACATATATACGTTCATACATACAACGCACACTTTACGAAAGTGTCTACTACTTTAGAAACAAAATTGACGCACATCCACTCTCCCCCCCTCAATCTACTAGGATTTGAGTACAAATGTCCCATGATTTCTAATTCTCTGCAAACAATAATAACCTGAGCACAGCAGAAAATGTTCATGAAAGTGGCACTTACAATTCCCTTGTATGAGCTGAAGGATTGAAGACTTTAGACTTTATCACAAGACCAAATAATCATGTTACCGTATGTTCGTGTTTATTTGAGTCTTTGGCTTCTATTCCATAATGAATTGAATAAGGAAATAAAATAAAGAAAGTGATTAAACACTTCCCCTTGTCACTTTTGAGTGTAAGAGTTCATCTCATTCCTGTACAGGTGGGCAGTGCTCACCTATCCCATAAATACATTCACCGCAGTTTCAACCCGTACACATGAGACTTTGCATATTATTACAGTATGGTAGAATAAATGCATGTCATCGCCTACACATAACACATGTAATGCCAATGTACAAAGGAATGCAACGTTTATTAGGGGACTATAAAAAATGAAACCATGAACAGAATAATATGCAGGATTAAACATATGGAGTAGCACAGAAAAAATGATCACACTACATATAGAATAAATAACATTTGACCAGTTGTATATTATTTTTATATAAAATTCTATGTATGGCACTTGCTTAAACTTACATTATAATACAATGTTAAAAATTAATTGAAGAAAACAAAGCAAATAAAAAAAAAAAACAATATACATCTTTCATTACAAGAATAATTGATTGCTTAGATATGGATACACAGATGTATTCATTCATTAGTAACCCAACGTTTTGTTTTTAGATGTACAGTATTATGAAGCATAATTTACTCAGCTAGTTTTTGATATTCTGCTGTGTTTAGCAGGGTTGTGCAAATGTCTTAAGTTTTTTCCGTTGTTTTACATTTCCACAAAATTTCCACGAATGTTTGTATTTTTCAGGAAAGCAACATTTTAGCCAGATTACTGAAAAATGTGACAACTTTTGCAGGATTTTGTGAATATATGAAAAAAGTTGCGCAAATGTCTTCAAATTTGCTTGATAAAATGTTTCACAAAGAAAAAAAACCTGGCGCATTTCACCTGGTTTGCGAACTTCCGCCCCCAAAATGTGCACGTCTGTAGTGTTTAGCTACTTTAACTGCAAAGTCCTGATCTCGTGTGTATGACCGCAGTGACCAGAGATTTAGTGCTAAACTTGCCGATACTTGGATCAGTATCATACCAAGTACAGATTTGTACACCAATTCACTTAGCAAAATCTACCTGCAATTTTTTAAAGCAAGTTGTGAATTAGCAAAACATTTGAGCAAAGGCTATTTCTCAATTCACAGTCACAAATCCATGCTCCTCTCTAATTATTTTTTGAGTGAATATTGGTGACATTTTGCCAATATTCTCCACCGTTATTCACAAAATGTACAGGAAAGGTGGGGTCCATGTGCTTTTGTATTAAGATACTTGCAACTACCAATTTGTCACCAGCCATAAATGTCTGTTAGGCTGCGCTTACAGTGCCTGGCGACGGCGCTCCAAAACAAATACATTGACTCCATCGCAAGCCCTTATAGTAAGCGCGACGGCAACGGAGCGACAGAGCGACCAAAAATTTTGAAGCCGGGTCAACTTTATTTTTTAGAGACAGTCGCCACATGTGACTGTCTCTAAACCAAATCAGAGAGCGCTGCCCGCCCCCTTCGTGATGTCACTGGCCTTGTCGCCAGCGACGTTGCTTAAAACTGAATTATAACTTTCACTAGTGGCGACGGGTGACGTCATCGGTCACGTCGCCGGCACTATAAGTGCGGCCTAATTTCCCAAGTTCACAAACTTTTCACCCATCTTAAGATGGCTCTGCCATTCAGCTGGAGATGCAGTGCCCAGGCTCCCATGCTTTTAGCTGAATGTTAGCCCGGATCCAGAAATGACTCCCCTCACCCCTATGCACCCTGGTTGCAAACTTTGGTACAATCTTGTACAATCTTGCACAATGCAAAACCAAAGATGGACATGTCCGTTTGGTATATTTGTAGAGCATTGCACAAAGCCACTCTGCTATAAATCCAGAAGTTTCCAATGCTCTTTTGTGTCCGATGCCGTGTTAAGACAGAAGGAGAAGTAGACAGGAAAAAGTATTGGTCCTACTGACCAAGTATTTACATTACTGGCCAATAAACTCGTTGATTGGTGGAATTAAGCATTGAAGAGCCTGTAAAACACAAATAGGCACAAATAGCAACATGTTTATCAAGGAAAACAAAAATCGACTTCAAAGCAATGTTTTTAACTTTCATGAATCCAGCGATACTTTGTGCCATTGTTTTGCAGTTGGTCCAATTTTATCTTTGTAAGTCACGGGAATGTACGTTGTGTGCCTGGTTTGTGGCCACTACCAGCCTCACATTGCAAGGTCAGTAACCACTGATGAGACTCAAAAGGTCAAAACGCCTGTCCGAGTACTGGAGGGTTGCTGACCATGCACATCTTTAACCCAGCCCTTTGCTGTAAAAGCTGAGTACAACGACGGGCCTATAGGGATCGACTTTAAAGAAGCAAAAAGTGACACCCTGTGAGTGCTCGTTTGTATGTCATTACCCAGAATCCCTGGCTGCAGTGTAAGTATTGTATGCTGAGTGATTATGGGGAAAGGGAATTTGTGGATCTCTCTGAGACATATGAATGTGCTCATAAGTGATATTTTGATTTGCTGTAGATTTTAATAAATAGCCTCAAGGCCCCCACCTGACTATATATTTTCCTATTTCTGTGGTACCAAAAACTAGACTAAGCTCCCCTGAGGCTCGGATGCATTGCACGCAGTATTTTAACTCAATTGTTTGAATGTGATATACTTCACGTACACTGTATGTGTATTGAATATATGGCTTTAGTATTGACAAAGTGCCAATGCGTAAGATTATGTGAAGCCACTATTGTTTTACATGGGGAACATCCTCTTGAGCACTGTGCACCAAAGGTATTTTAGCAATGCAGGATTTATTCCATATTTGATACTTGGATATTCTACTCCCAGTGTAAGATGAAAAGAACAGCACTAAACTTTAACCAGTTGTGAATATATTAAGCTACGGATATACAGGTCCAAACATACTGTGCTTTATAACACAGTTTCTGGGTTTGTGCCGGTCACTTAGAGCTGTTTACATGATGTTATCAGACTTCCTCTTAATGTAGTGATTCACATGTACTGGTCCTCATCCCGTTCATTGATTAGCAGGGACCACTTATCTGGACTTTCTCCTGCTAAGGTGTTCTGCCGAGTCTGTTGGGCGGAAGACAGAGAGGACAGGGACACCTGACTGATGTAGCTGATCTGATCCCAGGCGTTTGTCTTGGGTAGGTCTCGTCTCCGGTCATCCATCCCAATGTGAACACTTATCTGCGACGGGGTAAGCGGCTTCATGCGACCCTGGGCTCGGGCTTCATACATTTTAGAATCTGGCTTTTTGTAGCTAAACAAAAACATAATAGCATGTTACAAAACAGGCAGATGTCATGTCTAGCTTTTCTATATTCCTTCATTTATGAAAACCCAACTCTTTCATGTTTGGCGCCAACATTGTTTTCCAGATCACATTTAATAAAATGACTTTGAGGTAGCATTGTTCTATTTAGCTTTTGATGTGTTCGGTCACAAACGTCACAAAACCAAGGTATCTACGTATATAGCTAGCAGCCATGCTTTTAAGCAGATATGCTTTTAAGTATATATGTTTCAAGTATTTATGACGTTTAAAAAGGAAGGAAGACTATTGAATCACTCACTCATCTCTTCTCTTTCCTCAGGTAAAAACATATTCCAATTGTCTGTCTATCCTGATATCCTCCCATGCTGTGTATTTAGTTCTATCTAGGTAAAAACATATTCCAATTGTCTGTCTATCCTGATATCCTCCCATGCTGTGTATTTAGTTCTATCTAGGTAAAAACATATTCCAATTGTCTGTCTATCCTGATATCCTCCCATACTGTGTATTTAGTTCTATCTAGGTAAAAACATATTCCAATTGTCTGTCTATCCTGATATCCTCCCATGCTGTGTATTTAGTTCTATCTAGGTAAAAACATATTCCAATTGTCTGTCTATCCTGATATCCTCCCATGCTGTGTATTTAGTTCTATCTAGGTAAAAACATATTCCAATTGTCTGTCTATCCTGATATCCTCCCATGCTGTGTATTTACTTCTATCTATGTAAAAACATATTCCAATTGTCTGTCTATCCTGATATCCTCCCATGCTGTGTATTTAGTTCTATCTAGGTAAAAACATATTCCAATTGTCTGTCTATCCTGATATCCTCCCATGCTGTGTATTTAGTTCTATCTAGGTAAAAACATATTCCAATTGTCTGTCTATCCTGATATCCTCCCATGCTGTGTATTTAGTTCTATCTAGGTAAAAACATATTCCAATTGTCTGTCTATCCTGATATCCTCCCATGCTGTGTATTTAGTTCTATCTAGGTAAAAACATATTCCAATTGTCTGTCTATCCTGATATCCTCCCATGCTGTGTATTTAGTTCTATCTAGGTAAAAACATATTCCAATTGTCTGTCTATCCTGATATCCTCCCATGCTGTGTATTTAGTTCTATATAGGTAAAAACATATTCCAATTGTCTGTCTATCCTGATATCCTCCCATGCTGTGTATTTAGTTCTATCTAGGTAAAAACATATTCCAATTGTCTGTCTATCCTGATATCCTCCCATGCTGTGTATTTAGTTCTATCTAGGTAAAAACATATTCCAATTGTCTGTCTATCCTGATATCCTCCCATGCTGTGTATTTAGTTCTATCTAGGTAAAAACATATTCCAATTGTCTGTCTATCCTGATATCCTCCCATGCTGTGTATTTAGTTCTATCTAGGTAAAAACATATTCCAATTGTCTGTCTATCCTGATATCCTCCCATGCTGTGTATTTAGTTCTATCTAGGTAAAAACATATTCCAATTGTCTGTCTATCCTGATATCCTCCCATGCTGTGTATTTAGTTCTATCTAGGTAAAAACATATTCTAATTGTCTGTCTGTAAATCATCCCCCTACTGTCTTAATTTAATTCAGCTTTCACACTTGTGCAAGGCAAGGCAACACCCACCTTAGAAAAACCATTTGCTTTAACTACCCTCACATGTGCTAATTAAGTTTGTTGTGCCAACCAGGTGACTTTCTAAAAGTATATAAGTAAACTCCTAACAGCCATTGCTGCTAGCAGCCATGCTTTTAAGTATATATGTTTCAAGTATTTATGAAGTTTAAAAAGGAAGTTCAAAAAGAAGTGGAAAAGTGGACATCACCTACTGCTTCTGATTCCTGCATTTGATCTACGTTGGAAAAGAGGATATCATCTATCTAAGACTGCACATCTCAACACTTAACTATTGCTGTGATGCCGCCTTTATTTTTTATATTTGCTGCAACCGCACTTATTTTCAAATTATGCACTTCCTTCCACCAGTCTCCTCATGTCTCTAACTCTATTCATATATCTCCATCTCTCCTTTCTTCCCCACCTCTCAGTTCACATGAACTCCTTTCTTACCTGCGCCCTCTGTCACCACACAGCTATACACCCTGCACTAAAACACACCCCTACAAATCCTCCTCACACATCCTCTTTCTATCCATGCTTCTCCTCCTTGCTTCTGGGGATATCTCTCCCAATCCTGGTCCCTGCCTTATTTCTACTTGCTCTCGTCCTCGCCTCCCACATACAACTTCTACTCCTTCTGGTGTTAACCCCTCCAACCTCATACCCATCCCCTGCCACCCTCCCTCCTCTCTCCCTTTCTCCTGTGCCCTTTGGAATGCTCGCTCCCTCTCTAACAAGTTCCTCTCTGTGCATGACTTCTTTCTCTCTCACTCCCTGCTTCTCTTTGCTATAACTGAGACCTGGCTCACTCAGTCTGACTCTGCTCTGGAAGCTGCCCTCTCTTATGGTGGCCTTTCCTTCTCCCACACTCCGCGCCTTGATGGCAGGGGTGGAGGTGTGGGGCTCCTGCTCTCCTCTCTCTGCCGTTACCGAACTATTCCTATTCCCCCCTCTCTTGCCTTTCCCTCCTTTGAGGTTCACACTGTCCAGATCTTCTCTCCTCTCCCTGTTCATGTGGCGGTCATGTATCGCCCACCTACCTCTACTCATCCCCCTTCTGCCTTTCTCTCTCACTTTGAATCCTGGCTCTCTTTCTTCCTCTCCTCAGACTCCCCTGTTCTTCTCCTTGGGGACTTCAATTGCCACATTGATGACCCCTCTCTCCCTTGGGCTTCCCGCTTTCTTTCTCTAACCTCTTCTTTTGGCCTTCAACAGTGGACTGCAGCCAGCACCCACAAGGATGGCCACTACTTAGACCTGGTTTTCACTAAAAATTTCTCTCTCTCTGATTTCTCCATTTCCCCTTTTCCTCTCTCTGACCATCACCTCATCTCATTCTCTCTATCTCGCTTCTCAACTTCTCCACCTCCATCTACACCCCGGTTCTGCAGAAACCTGTGCTCTATTCACTTACCTGACTTTGAGTCCACGTTACACTCCTCCCTCTCCTCTCTCAGATCTGCTACAGACCCTGACAAACTGGTCAGGAACTACAACTCTGCCTTGTCCTCCTCTCTTGATCTACATGCCCCGCTTTCTCTCTGCCGCACTCGCCCTTTTAACCCTAGACCCTGGTTAAATTCCCACACGCGCATGCTGCGTTCCTCCACTCGTTCCTCTGAACGCCTCTGGAGGAAATCTCATACTCTCGCAGACTTCCTTCACTACAAATTTATGCTATCCTGTTTCAACTCTGCCCTCTCGCAAGCTAAACAAGCCTACTTTTCTTCACTAATCAACATGCACAAGTCTAACCCACGCCGACTGTTCTCTGTCTTTGATACTCTACTCAAACCACCCTCCGCTGCCTCTCCTTCCTCCATCTCCGCTCAGGACTTTGCTGACTATTTTAAGGAAAAGGTGGAATCCATACGTCAGAACATCCCCTCTGTTTCTTCCTCCCATCCTACACCTCTTCCTAACTCTCCTCCTGCCTTCCTTGACTCTTTTTCCACTGTCTCAGAGGAGGATGTGTCGCTGTTGATCGCCTCTTCTCCCTCTACCACTTGCCCTCTTGACCCCATTCCCTCTCATCTCCTAAAACCTCTTGCTCCTACTATAATCCCTACGCTCACGCACATTTTTAACTCCTCCCTCTGCTCTGGAACCTTTCCATCCTCCTTCAAACATGCAACAGTCATACCATTACTCAAAAACTGCAAGCTTGACCCTACCTGTCTTTCTAACTATCGGCCTGTCTCCCTCCTGCCTTTTGCCTCTAAACTCCTTGAACGTCTTGTATTCGCTCGCTTGCTCCATTTTCTCAACACCTATTCTCTCCTAGACCCTCTACAATCTGGCTTCCGTACTGCTCACTCCACGGAAACAGCCCTCACTAAAATAACTGACGACCTCCATGCTGCCAAAGACAGAGGTCATTACACTCTGCTCATATTACTCGACCTCTCTGCAGCATTTGACACCGTGGACCACCCTCTTCTCCTTCACATTCTCCATACTCTTGGTATTCGGAACAAAGCTCTATCCTGGATCTCATCCTACCTCTCCCATCGTACTTTCAGTGTCTCTTCTGCTAATACCTCCTTCTCCTCTATTGATCTCTCTGTGGGGGTACCCCAGGGCTCTGTCCTGGGACCTCTTCTCTTTTCTCTGTATACACTCTCTCTAGGTGACCTAATAACATCTTTTGGGTTTAATTATCACCTCTATGCTGACGACACACAAATATATTTCTCAACACCCGACCTTACACCTACTGTACAAACCAAAGTTTCTGAATGTCTCTCTGCTATATCATCCTGGATGGCCCTCCGCCGCCTTAAACTCAACATGGCTAAAACAGAGCTCCTCATACTTCCTCCCAAACCTGGCCCTACTACCTCCTTCCACATTACTGTTGGAACTACGATCATTCACCCAGTAGCCCAAGCACGCTGCCTTGGGGTCACACTCGACTCCTCTCTCACATTTGCCCCTCACATTCAAAACATTTCTAAAACCTGTCGCTTTTTCCTCCGCAATATAACAAAGATACGCCCTTTCCTCTGTTGCTCGACTGCTAAAACTCTGACTCAGGCCCTCATTCTCTCCCGTCTTGATTACTGTAACCTCCTGCTGTCCGGCCTTCCTGCCTCTCACCTGTCTCCCCTACAATCTATCCTTAACGCTGCTGCCAGAATCACTCTACTCTTTCCTAGATCTGTCTCAGCATCTCCCCTCATGAAATCCCTCTCCTGGCTTCCGATCAAATCCCGCATCTCACACTCCATTCTTCTCCTCACTTTTAAAGCTTTACACTCTTCTGCCCCTCCTTACATCTCAGCCCTAATTTCTCGTTATGCACCATCCAGACTCTTGCGTTCTTCTCAAGGATGTCTTCTTTCTACCCCCTTTGTATCTAAAGCCCTCTCCCGCCTTAAACCTTTTTCACTGACTGCCCCTCACCTCTGGAATGCCCTTCCCCTCAGTACCCGACTAGCACCCTCTCTATCCACCTTTAAGACCCACCTTAAGACACACTTGCTTAAAGAAGCATATGAATAGGACTGTGGCTATTCTGAACACATGGCACATAAAGCTTGGCCCCCTGCAGATGCACTTACCAGAACTCCCTCCTACTGTCTCTGTACGTTCTCCCTACCTACCAATTAGACTGTAAGCTCCTCGGAGCAGGGACTCCTCTTCCTTAATGTCTAAAGCACTTATTCCCATGATCTGTTATTTATATTATCTGTTATTTATTGGATTACCACATGTATTACTGCTGTGAAGCGCTATGTACATTAATGGCGCTATATAAATAAAGACATACAATACAATACAATATACTAAGGCTATAGCGAAGAAAGTTTGATGCAAATAGCATAGTTTTCATTTTGCGTCTCTATGCATCAATGTATCAAGCGCTTTGCTCCACATTTTGCCCGATCAATGTGTGCTTTGCTGTATGTTAAAAGGAGGAGTACTGGAGGAGCTACATGATGCATAGATTGCAATGAGATGCATCCAACTGTGCGCCTCACTGTGGTACTATTTTGTGCTTCAAATCTGGGTCACAAATCTGTCACGTTTAAGCTAATGTAACATTCTGGCTTCTAATAATCTGTACCAGATGTAACAAACAAAACAAAAATGGAGCAATGCGTCAAAACACACTGTGTTTGTTCCAAAATTGCCTGAATACATTGTCTCCTGAATGTGATGTTTCCAGCTAATCCTTATTGCTATTTTTCAATGACTTTTTTTTCTGTATGTAAATAACATAAAGGCCATCAAATGAGCAGATTATATCTGAGATATCCAAATGTAAAATAAGACACCATTTAGGGGTCATGTTGGAGAAAGAAACGCTTGGTTCCTGATTCTGAAAATGATTAGTTTATATGAGATAATAATTATAAGAGATAATTATGCGCTTGGATATGAAAATAGATGTTAGATATGCTTTTGACCAACTGAATTTTAAATATTGCCCCAACATTTACCAAGCCAGAAGTACAACAAGGAGTCACATTATCAATTTAGGGGCCCTGTGCCACACAATCTGTACCAGATATATCAAAGAAAAAAATACTAAATTACTAGACCCTTAAAATGATACAATAAAGTCATGAGAGAGTTATATCTTGTGCTGGAATACCATTTCGGCCACTATTTAATATGATGAGGAGGGTTATGTAACTTAAGGATGCCAAATAAATGGAAGTGAATGCATCATTACCCGTGCATTACCCTGCCTCTCCCCTTGTTGAGTATGGGTGTTTATCTTCTCAGTATGGCTCCTCAGAACTTACCATTTCAGTTGCAGTGAGGACAGAACCACAGAGACCGAGGAGGCTGCCATTGCAGCTGAGCCCATCCATGGCTGTAACACCAATCCTAATGGCATGAACAAACCTTAACAAAGAATAAAAAGGCTAAGAAACGGAAAATTCCAGATGGATGTGAAGTTCAACATTCTAAGCAACACTCACAATACCATTACAATGCCCACGATATTGCTGCAGGGAGTGAAGTGGAAAGCAGTGAAGTGAAACCCTAGCGGAATTAAAAATGGCAAAATGTATGAAGGGGACTCCCTCCATCCCAGCTACTAGATTCTTGCTGATTAGTCACATCATTTACCCCTGCTATAAGTTGATGCTAGTCATTTTGGTCACTATGCCCCGACTTTAATCAATATACTGTACGGATTGGTTGGTTAGTATGATGATGCCATGTATCCTGGCTGTAAAATGAATGTTGGAAGCATTTTCATTATTTGTCCTACAGCTTATGAAATGTGTTTAACGCTTCCCCTCCTCTATGTGCCAAAGAACTTTCTCTCCTACAAACACAGCAACACAATTTTTATTGCACTACAAGACATGTTCAGCTTCTCCATCCCACTGTGAAATCTTAGTTATATGTTGCGTGCCTTTGAGTGAACCAAGATATTAGTTCTTCCTTGATGATACAGTACGATAGTGTACAAAACACCCCATACCTCACCTATCTCTACTTAAATGCATTACTGTCCTTTTCAACCAATTATCATTTCATTTCTGAAGAACTCGCATATTGGTCCACTAAAAGAGATCATGACCTTCAATGAATCTATACTTCTCCAAAATCAATACGGCTCCAGAATCCTTGAATTACATTGTCAAATATGGTAACAGTTTTCAGTTTTTCATGACACACTGCACTGATACAAAATAATATGTGCAGCGGTTCCTAAAGATGGCTTTCACCATTTAGAATTTTCCAAAATAAAATGCTTTGTATTCAGTCCTATTCAAGGTAAATTGTAAAACACTGACGCTCTCTTTCCTTGGGTGTGAGCCCCAGATGGGCGCATGTCACTTCAATGCCATTTATCTGACGTTATGTACAGTACTTGGCTGCTTTACCTTATTTGCCAGTCCAATATGGTGTATATTTTAGCCAATTCTTCCTATTTAACACAATGACCGCTCACAATTAGCGAGAAACGATGCTCATTACCTAATTTCCGTGTACTTTATCATGACATATTGCAGGGGGATCAGGTAGAAAAGGGATAAATAGGTATTCACCCATTAAAATGTTCTGTGAGAATAAGCAATGCTGACTGGACTGGCTTTTGTAGTACTTTGCCTGGTCTATTTGGCGGAGTTAAAATGCGAGTTTTCTATAAAAACACTCACCTGCAGCTATGGGTACACCAAGCAGGTTATATATTAATGCAAATATAAAATTTATCCGTATTCTTCTCACTGTCCTCTTTGAGAGGTGGATACTGGCAACAACATCTAATAAATCATTCTGCAAGAGAGAACAAATAGGATTCATGCAGTATGTTGTTAAGCTTTTCCACACCATGTTCCTAATGTTTACATACGCTGGCATAGAACAGGTTTTACGTCCTCAATTGGTAACGAACAGTAACTGCACTTATACATTTTTCTGACTCAAGTGTAAGTAGTATTGAACAGGTCATTAGAAGATACACAAATAATAAAGACAATATGCATGATGTGGGTATTAAGGTGGGATATTATGATGGTAGCATTAAGTCTGCCAAAACATAAGGGAACCATTTATCAAAGTATACCAATTGCAAAACTTTTCAGAGTGATTTTGTGTCATCTTGTATAGCTGGTGTAGATTTGTTTGCATTGTTTCTGCACCCGTTTTGAAGCCAGGAAACTTTGATAAGTGAATAGGAGTGAAGCGTCTGGATGGTAGTTATTTGAACCATTTTCACTCCATATTTTTGCCTGTTTGGTGGGTTCCCTTTCAAGCTTCTTATACGCAAGATACTGCATGTAGCCATGTGCAGGAACGTACTCTGATCAGGACGATATCGGCAGCTTCGATGGCCACATCTGTTCCAGTTCCAATGGCAATACCAATATCAGCTTTAGCCAGGGCGGGGGAATCGTTGACCCCATCCCCTACCATAGCCACCGTCTTCCCTTCGCTCTGGAGCGCCTGGACCTTTGCAACTTTATGAGAGGGAAGGACTTCTGCAAAAACCTTGTTGATGCCAACCTGCAAGAAACAGTCTAATGTTGGTAAGGTAATTGTAATATAGTACACTATGCTCACTACTTTATATAGTGAATACGGTGTTGATAAATGATTAATCCCCTGATGCAGGGAGCAGCAAATTTTGAGGTCAGAGAATCGTAGGGTCTAAAATAGAATATTGTTATTAACATTTCCTGTATGTTTATACTGTAAAGTGCATAGTGTATAGTGGTGACTATGCAAAAAATGTCAATCATAATTATATAAATATTTCTTATTGGCCATGAAGAGTTCATTTTATGGAAAACAAATCACGCCTTGTATGTTTGAACGGAGAATACAGTATCTCATACATGCTGTAACAGCTCCTATTGTGCATAGAAAAATCTGCTGCACTGAATAGCAGAGGCTGTGGTTTCTGATCAGAGGTTGGTATGACATTAGTACCCCCTTCCTCACAAGGGGTGCGAGTCATTTAAATAAACTGCATATTACATTGGCATATCTCCCAGGTATCTAAGGTGGTCTGTCTGTCTGTCTGGGTGTGTCTCTCTCGTCAAGCTAACACAGTGCTAACTTAACACGGCATTAAGCCTATCCTAATGAGATAACCAATGGCGGTTCTTTTTGCATAGGAACATTTAGATCCGACCAGCACTCATAAAACTATAAATCAAAACTTGCTACCTCATTAGTTAAAATAATTAATTTATTACAAAAAAGTAAATTTACAAAAAAATATATAAATCAGCCCGAGGAAAGGGCAAGGAAGCCCTGAAAGACTGGGGCTGCTTTAGAGATCTGTGTGGTGACTATGTACCTCTTATTATTAAACTTGCTATTAGACTATTTGTGAAGTTATTTACCCTGATTATATAGATTTTTCTAAATGTACTTTTTTGTCAGCTAATGAGGTAACACGCTGTGATTTATATTTTTACGAGTACTTTATGTGTATTGTACCTGATGGTGAAGGACCTTATCACCAGTTACAATTATTAACACTGGGTCAGTGCAAGTTCTGGTTCTTGTATTTTTAGCTCCTAGTGTGCATATAGGATCTGCGGCACCTCCTTTTGATGGGATAAGAGGGCGTTTCACACAGGATTCCTATAAGATAATAGGGTTAGCGGCGCCTCCCTCTTATGGGATAAGGTGGCGTCTCACACAGGATTCCTATAAGATAATAGGGTCAGCGGCGCCTCCCTCTTATGGGATAAGGTGGCGTCTCACACAGGGGATTCCTATAAGATAATAGGGTCAGACGTGTTTCCCTCTGATGGGATAAGATAACATATGTCGCAGGACATACTTGAAAACGAGAGGTAACTCTCAACGTATTATTTCCTGGTAAAACATTTTATAAATAAATACTGTATAACCTCTTCAAAGTGCATAGGGGGTTTATATCCACATGTCCTTAGTGCACGACTGGTGCAATGTTTACAATGATTATTTCATAATTTAAGTTATGTTTAACAGCTTTTCATATGTAAGCTCTACATTTCCAAAATCACAGCCATTCCATGGAAGGTACTCAAATGTTTTGTTATTGGGCATCTCCATACCTACCCTTAGCTGTTCACCTACATGTTTTTACATATGTTTAACATACATTATAACCAGTGTTCGACAAACCTATACATTTGCACGCCCCGGGCGAGTGGATTTAACATTGTGGCGAGCTCCTATTGGCCCAAGCAGCACACGTGTGGTACTAGGTGGCGAGTAGATTTGTTTTGTTCGGCGAGTAGATTTTTTGGTGATTTGTCAACCACTGATTATAACAGTACAAAAAAATTACAAATTAACCTTCCCATGTAATTGAAACAAACTCAGGAAATAGCTGCTTGAAGGATACAATCACTTAGGTCTCTGGTGACAAAAGTTATGATCCAGATACCACTTGGAATACCCAACAAATTGTGCTATGTTTGAGTAAGCTTCATTTTTAATCAAGACAAACACCTTCACAATCCAGGATGGTCTCCTTCATCAAAACATGTTTACAAATCATTGTATAATCCATTGACATTGATGGTGTTTTTGGATTATTTAGCATTTTTAGATTTCGCACATTGAAAATAAAAGAATACCTGAGTAGCAATTGCTTTTGCCGTTTTCCGGTTGTCCCCAGTAATTAACACCACGTCTACTCCCATCGCCTTTAGAGTATGCACAGCAAGGGCGGCCTCCGGCTTCACCGTGTCTGCTATGGCAATCATTCCACACAGCTCACCTTTGGAAGAAGAGACCTCTATTTCCAAAGCCACAATAAGCACAGGTATGTACAGTATGTACAGTATATATTGGTTCTCTGTCCCTGCTTATTGTACATGTGAACGATTCATGACAGAAGGGAATATATTCTCTAAGCAGTGCTATGTTATAAGACACACGTTGCTGCAAGACACCTCCCATCCCAGTCACCTGACAGCAAGGTGTCTTAGTACCGCTTACTACTGTAAATATCACCCAATATTTTTATATTCTTCACAGTACTGATGTTATAGGTTTATTTCCATTCACATTTATTTGATTTGTTTTTTAAAACACAATTAAGCATATACTCCAGACAGATTAAAATTACTGGAAGTTATGAACCCTGGTAAAATATCACAATTTAATGTTTTGACTCCGAGTTAAGAAGACAAATAAGTAGATTGGAAACATGTTCTGATTCTTCAGAGATATTTCTTCACATGTGGAATTATGGTGGTGTATGGGAATTATGCTGGTGTGTGGGAATTATGGTGGTGTATGGGAATTATGGTGGTGTATGGGAATTATGGGGGTGTATGGGAATTATGGTGGTGTATGGGAATTATGGTGGTGTATGGGAATTATGGTGGTGTATGGGAATTATGGTGGTGTAAGGGAATTATGGTGGTGTATGGGAATTATGGTGGTGTATGGGAATTATGGTGGTGTATGGGAATTATGGTGGTGTATGGGAATTATGGTGGTGTATGGGAATTATGGTGGTGTATGGGAATTATGGTGGTGTATGAAATTATGGTGGTGTATGGGAATTATGGTGGTGTATGGGAATTATGGTGGTGTATGGGAATGATGGTGGTGTATGGGAATGATGGTGGTGTGTGGGAATTATGGTGGTGTGTGGGAATGATGGTGGTGTGTGGGAATGATGGTGGTGTGTGGGAATTATGGTGGTGTGTGGGAATTATGGTGGTGTGTGGGAATTATGGTGGTGTGTGGGAATTATGGTGGTGTGTGGGAATTATGGTGGTGTGTGGGAATTATGGTGGTGTATGGGAATTATGGTGGTGTATGGGAATTATGGTGGTGTATGAAATTATGGTGGTGTATGGGAATGATGGTGGTTTATGGGAATTATGGTGGTGTATGGGAATGATGGTGGTGTATGGGACTGATGGTGGTGTATGGGAATGATGGTGGTGTATGGGAATTATGGTGGTGTATGGGAATTATGGTGGTGTATGGGAATTATGCTGGTGTATGGGAATTATGGTGGTGTATGAAATTATGGTGGTGTATGGGAATTATGGTGGTGTATGGGAATTATGGTGGTGTATGGGAATTATGGTGGTGTATGGGAATTATGGTGGTGTATGGGAATTATGGTGGTGTATGGGAATTATGGTGGTGTATGGGAATTATGGTGGTGTATGGGAATTATGGTGGTGTATGGGAATTATGGTGGTGTATGGGAATTATGGTGGTGTATGGGAATTATGTCGCAAAGTCTCCCGGCTGCAAAGCCAGCTCAATGCAAAACATTTTTTATGCTCAAGGCGCACGTTGTGAAAGAAAGATTAGTACGTAGGAACGTACAAGCGCAATATCATTTGTGATTTTTCTGTGACAATTTCAGGCCAAATATTCCATTTGCGATGCTTAGTACACGGACGCCATAGTGCAGGGGCAGCCAACTCCAGTCCTCGAAGGCCACCAACAGTCACAGAATGACTGAGCCACCAGTGCTGAAGCAGGAATATCCTTGAAACCTGACCTGTTGCTGGCCCTTGGGGACTGGAGTTGGCCACTCCTGCCATAGTGTATAGAACTGAACAAACCCAAGCCCATGTTAGTTATGGGAGCGGCTTAGTTAGTAAAGGCACTGACTCCGATAACAACAGCACGGAGTTTGAATCAGGAGGCAGGGGATTCTGGTCCAATTCCTGGTGTCGGCTCCTTGTGACCTTGGGCGAGTCACTTTATCTCCCTGTGCCTCAGGCACCAGAAACATAGATTGTAAGATCAATGTAAGGGACTGTGTCTGTTTAAATCCTATGTGCCGTGATGTACCACGCATTGTACTGTAATTGTGAAGTGCTTTTGGTCCCATTGGGAGAAAAGCACTATATGAAATGATAAAAAATGTCACCCGCCCGACAAAAAGGCACTCGCCAACCACCCCCCAGAAGTAATTTTTTTTTTTGGGAATCTGATTTTGCCTCTTTTTCTCTCACCCCCCCCCCCCCCCCTCGAAGGCCACCAACAGTCACAGAATGACTGAGCCACCAGTGCTGAAGCAGGAATATCCTTGAAACCTGACCTGTTGCTGGCCCTTGGGGACTGGAGTTGGCCACTCCTGCCATAGTGTATAGAACTGAACAAACCCAAGCCCATGTTAGTTATGGGAGCGGCTTAGTTAGTAAAGGCACTGACTCCGATAACAACAGCACGGAGTTTGAATCAGGAGGCAGGGGATTCTGGTCCAATTCCTGGTGTCGGCTCCTTGTGACCTCGGGCGAGTCACTTTATCTCCCTGTGCCTCAGGCACCAGAAACATAGATTGTAAGATCAATGTAAGGGACTGTGTCTGTTTAAATCCTATGTGCCGTGATGTACCACGCATTGTACTGTAATTGTGAAGTGCTTTTGGTCCCATTGGGAGAAAAGCACTATATGAAATGATAAAAAATGTCACCCGCCCGATAAAAAGGCACTCGCCAACCACCCCCCAGAAGTAATTTTTTTTTTTTGGAATCTGATTTTGCCTCTTTTTCTCTCACCCCCCCCCCTCCCCCACCCCCTCCCCCATCCCTCACTTACCTGGCATAGGTGGACAGCAGCGGAAGAACTGACTCAAGACTGGAGCGGAAGAAGAAGTTGGCGGCGGGAGAAGACGATCACCATGTCAGGAGGGCAGCAGGAGGTGTTAGATGGCGAAAGGCGGGTGGTGGCGGCGTGAGCAGGAGAGTATTCACATCCATGTGAGCAGCAGGAGAAAAGCCGGGTAGGAGCGCGCCCCTGCGGTCCAATCTAGAAGTTTTCAGTGACTTTACTGAAGACTTCCGGGTCGGACCGCAGCCGGCTTTTCTCCTGCTGCTCACATGGATGTGAATACTCTCCTGCTTCCGCCGCCGCCTCTCGCCATCTAACGCCTCCTGCTGCCCTGCTGACATGGTGATCGTCTTCTCCCGCTGCCAGCTTCTTCTTCCGCTCCTTTTTTGAGTCAGTCCTGCCGCCGCCTCTCCAGCTCACAAAATCCACTCGCCCCAGGCAAGCGGGCAAGTGGATTTGTCGAGCACTAATTATTATTATATATGAGCTTTCAAAACCTCAAAAGTGTTTTCCTTTATGTGTATTGCAATGTATTTGTGCACAGTTTTCATAGGTGGGATTAAATTGTAAAGGGCTTCACATGGTTTTTCTTCATGATGAGAATATACAAGATGTATGAACCTGTGAGGGTTTGAGAGCTCTGTACACTATGATTTCACATATGAAGAAGTCTCTTGTTGGTCCGTTTAAGGGCAGCAGAACATACCAGAATTTAGCACTACTCCCCCATCAATATGCATTTTTAACTAATTTCATAATACAACTAAAAATACAAACAAACAAAAAAAGAAATAGGTGGGAAATCAAAGCCAGAAGCATTTCTGTGCCAATAAGTTCAGAGCAGTTATTTAAGATTTGTCAAAACAAACATATTACCATCTATTGCTACCAGTATTGCCGTTTGTCCTTTCATCTCGTGACTGGTCATGGCCTCATCAACATCATTAGAGATATGTAAACCGTTACGTCGCATCCATTCGCGGTTTCCGATTAAAGCAGAGTGAGTTTGCGGGGCTGCTGCACCTGGAATATACAGAAATGTGTCCAAAACGTCACCAATAAGAAGCTCTTCTGGGGCTGCATGCAAGTATAATTATCTATATAAATGACTCCTGAATTTGCTTTAAAATACATACACTAATGTATCAAAGCAAAGCCAATATGTGTAGCCATACCTGGTCTGGCTACCAGTCTGCCCTCCCTGACATGTAAGTCCTGGTAAGTGCAGGCAGTGTCAGGCCCAATCTTGGGTTTTCCCCCACACCAGCAGCTTCTTTGAGCAACAGGGGTGGAGGTGGACAAGGCCTGTGTTCTGCCCAATCCTGGGCTCAGACCTTGTACCTTCCCCCTCTGTACTAGGGAAGCCCCAACCTAAATTGAGTAAGTATTGTCTCGCCCTCTGCAGCCTCATCAAGTGGCTGTGGCAAAGCTAAGGCCGCGGTCCCGCTGCATTCAATGGCGCGCGCCACTCACCTGCTCTTGGCTTCCTCCCGAGTCCGCCCCAGTCCCTCCTCACTGCAAGGCTCACTACGCGCTGTAACGCGTCAGCCAGCAGGGAATGCAACCGGGTTGTGTTCCCTGGCTGCGACGCGGCACAGGGTGCGGCGACTGAGCCAATCACAGACTGGAACCCATCAGCCAATAATAAGCCAGCTAGTGCAGCTAGTGCCGCGCCCCCCGACCCATCCCCGACCAATTTTTGCCCCGCCCCGACGCCTGAAAATGCTCCCTACGGACCGCAGATAGCGGTGAAGTGCCGTACACGCGCCACCTGGACACAGTGCGGCCGCGCCAGCGTGTGCAGCGGGGCCTCAGCCTTAGGCAGTAGGAAAGGCCTCAAGGCTGACCCAGGGGCTATCCAGAGGTCTGGCACCTAAGAGAAACCTGTAATCAGAGTATATCCATTGTATGCTGGTTTCTCAATAAAGGATTGTAGAGGGAGAGGGGGTTGGCCCGGTATTAAAGGGGTTGCACCCCATATGGCCACCCCCTGACCTCACCAGGGAGGCAAGGGGTTAACTGGACTGTGGTCCAGGAATGGGGCTTACACCTTGTCATGTCAGGAAACTGTATGTTCCCCTGTTCCCATGTTTCATTATAATCCTGTATTTTAAGGTTTTAAAGTGCATTTCTGTATCTCCAGTTCTGGAGGTCGCAGAGAGTTGAAATTTGGCCAATATGTGGAGTCACTGTAGGCATTAAAAACTGGCAAATTTCGACCCACTGAGCCTACCAGAATGAAACTTATTAATATGTGTAGATATTAAAGTGTATATGTATGGTATTTTGGATCTGCTCTGAAAATGCAGACTCCATCTGCTATGCTAATAGGTCATGAAGGGCAGCCGGATGATTGAGCATAAGCACTGTGATCAAAAGTTAACTGCCCTGATTGTTTACACTAGGAACCAAGTACTAATCAACAGACTCTGCCACTCTAATTGTTACCTGAGGGCGGAGAATCATCAAACTGGAGTGGTTTGTAAGTGTTATGTCTACACCTACAAACAATGAAGATCCTATCAGATACTTCATTTGGTAGACTGGTCGTCGTCCCTGATTTAATTATGGGGCTACAGAAATAAGACCCTCAGAGTCCCAGTACACATGGGCTAACTAGCTGGGGGGCATGGGTTAATCTGTGTCTCCACGTTAGGGATTGGATACAGATAATTGTTCACCAATAGTCTGTATTCAATGTTAAGAATAGGGTTACACAGGTATATAAACTGTGTCAACGCTACAGTTTTTAGTTGTGCTTCTGATTCCACCTGGAATGTCACCGGATTGCTGGAGAATTGCTAGCTGATACTTCTCCATTCCCCAACCCTAAGTAAGTGTTACCTTCTTGCCTGTTAATTGTACTATATTGCTGTGTTCACCTTATTTAAGGAATAAATATATTTTATTATATCTAATCCTCGTTCAGTTCAACCCAGATATTTGGTATTTATTATATCTTGTCATAAGCTACCGTGACAAGCTCGTCCATGTTCAACTACACTCCTGGTCTGAGTCTGCAGTCTATCAGGGGGAGTATGTGATGGCTCTTCTGCAGGGACTGCCTCCAGCTCTCCTGGAATCTGCGGAAGATGGAGTCGCTGATCTATAGAGAAAGAACTATGCTTTGACCTCTAAAAGCCTGTCCTGTTTCCCCAACAACATCGGCGGAACCTCAGCTCTCCTGCAGCCAACAGGTACTATGCACCACTACACACCTGGTAGCGACACCATCTTCCATAGGGTGGGGGAAGATCGGCTACATGAGTTTTTACTTTGATACGCCTGAAGCAATTTAGTGCTCCAGAGTTGCTCCACTTTCAACTTGGTACATAGGAGAGGAGATGTGATAAAGTGGTAAAGGTCCATACACAGCCTCGTCGGTGTAAATCCAACCTTAAGGGTCAATGTATCAAGGCAATTTTAGAGCAGAACTGGGGAATTTTCACCCTGCACCTATGGATTGAAGCAGTTTGCTACAATGTTTCCCAGTCTGCCCTATCTTGCACGTTAGGGAGAATCAGTAGGAGGCGTTGGTGAGGAGTTACGTGGTGCACAGATTATGAGATGTATCACAGTCTGCGTCTCTGCACTTAATTTAGCCCTTTATTTGCCCCTAAAAATCCTCCATATCCGAAGTGGCGCAAGTCTGAAAGTGCATCAGATGTAAGAAACTTTTCTTACATATACCACAGCTTTGCTCCAGAAAACAGAGCAGACTATCTACACAAACGTATCTATGTCGATACATAGACGCTTGGCCTTTTTTTATTTATTCTATGTACACCCACTCAGACAAATGCAAGTAGACAAAAACTATTCTCAATGCATTCACATGTATGAGCATACAGTATACCGCTAATGATTTTAGGTGAGATTTTGTTTTTTGGGGGGTGCAAGACACTATTAGTTTAATGTTTTATCAAAGATTTGTGAGTCTTGAAGGCTATAGCTGCGCTTCTTTATTGAGTATCTATATTAGAGAGACAAGGCACTAATATAGATCAGAGATCTCAGTGAAATTAATCATGTTTTTACCGTACGTGGAAAATGAGAGAATACGTAATGCTGACATGGAGCATTGTAACTTTACAGTGTTTTCTCCGTTCCATACCTAAGGCAGATGCAGTATGTAATTTGTCATGTATTAGTGGGCCGCTTTATTATTATTATTATTATTATGGAATTCTAGTGCATCTAACAAAGAGGCACATTGTGCAGTAAAGATCTGTATTATCGTACACAGCCATCACAAAAACGGCGTTTATCGTTCTACAAGAACCTAAATTGTAGGAATGTTTTTTTTAATGTTTTGGCACTCTACTTTACTGTCAGAAAATAGGCTTGTGATGGCTTGTAATAGGCCATTCATACAGTAGATTTGGGTGCAAAGAGTCTTTTGAAAGAGAATATGTTTGAATCTTCAAACACCAAATAGAACAATAATCATTAAGAACTTTAACGTAAGTCCATTGAAAAGTCAAACCCTTTTTGGTTGCAAAGGAGGCGAGTTTAGGAAATGTCTCACTATACCTTCTGATTCAGGCATGATAATCACGGGGTGGTCTTGTGTGTTGATGAGACCACTCAGGTAAGAATTCTGCTCATTCAAACCTTCCTCATTCTGCACAAGAACACTTTCAATGTTGCTCACTTTACAGCTGATTCCACATCCCGGGACAGCCTGGAAATCTGTACAATATGCCAAAGAATCTGTACCAAGCTCCTAGAAAAGTAAATGGTGAAAGAATAGTAAAACAACTCCACCTGAATCTTCTGTGTATGTTCTGCAAAACTTACTTACAATTACAATTCAAATAAAACCTCAAAAGACTGATACAAGCCTGAAGTTAAATGCAGAAAGCAGCAGAGGAAGGTCCAAGCTGAAAGCCCTGATACTTTATGGCTATAGACGTCTAATGCATCAGGAGAGTAACATCTATATAGTCATGAAATGCACCAGCGATAGTCAGCCTGGACCTACCTGCAACTGAGGCTTGTGTTAAAGTCTATTAGATATCTTCTGTGCTTGTAAGCGTTAATTCTGTACGTGTTTTTCCATGCAGGGAACAATGAAGCATAATGTTAAGAGATTTGTGAAACTGTCCCAACTGTTTTTTTTTTTTTGGAGACACAGCGCATACATACGTATTTCTTGCAAGCCTTGGCCTCAAGCTATCAGTTATAGCCACCCCCCTTTCCTCCATGTCCCTAACCTTTACCCCAAGGCTGGGTCCTCCTTCAGCCCTGCTCCTGATACAAGTGAAAGTCATTGTTATCCTATCTGATGTCTGTCACTTGTGCCATGGATACAAACATACAATTATTACAAATCAATGAGAGCAAGTTTTGGCATTCTTTGGCTTGATCATGTATATTCCGCTTCCTGAACACAGTTATTGTATACAATTTCATTATTTTACTTTATTAAAATCGAATACTCACATATTTTTTTCTTTGAATTGCTAAGTATTGAGCCAGTTGGCCATGTATTAATTAAGAAGATCTAGGCCAAGCAATAAAAGCCATTACCTCTTTGCAGTATTTCGTCACAGCCATTCCTAAGGGATGTTCGCTGCTGGCCTCTGCCGTCCCAATCACTGCTAGCATCATTTTCAGAGGCAGCTTGACCACGTCGCCCAGCAGCAGCACTCGCATGACTTTAGGGACTCCATGCGTTATTGTGCCAGTCTTGTCAAACATCACCGTCTTGATCTAAAATAACCACAACCAAAATCTGAAGACCTGCATACCCTTTCGGCATGGACATGGAATTGTTACATGCCACGTTAATATTACATGTAGACAAATGGCTGCAATGCTCTTCTGAGCCCTCATACTGTACTACTCAATGGGGCCTCAATGATTTAAAAATGACATTAAAAATAGGACTTCTTGTGGCTGTACTCTCATATTTTGATTGTTTATAGTTGGTTTACTTTCGTAGCTAACTCCTGGTGGCCTTTGTACTATGCTCATATTTGAAAAGAAATGTGTGCATTACAATTTTAGTGCTAAATAGTAGTACAAACCTTCATAAAACGTGTGTAATGTATGAGGGTCGTTATGTAACTTAAAACATTTGCCGCATAATTCTTTGTTTGAAATGAATTTTGCCGGATTGTGTCATGTGGAATACCTGATCGATGCAATTGAATTAAAACATAATTGTGTCTTTTTTATTTGTATATAGTATTACTAAATATAAACTACTGTAATAATATTTATAAGTGCCATAATGTGAAAATATTACATTTAGTATAAAATCCAGTCAGAAATTGACAGGTAACAGTTGTATGGAGGTAGGTGGCACCTCCCCCCAGAGCTCCCTACTCCTCACCTTTTTAACTTGGGAGGTATTTTCACTTTGCTGCAAAGAACAGGATCTACTATGGTTCTTTCCCCTCATACAGAGGTAAAAGGAAAGGTTCCCAGTGTAGTGTAGGACCTGCATTAATTTGGTTATACCTTGACGTTGGTATGCAGGCTTTGGCCAAAGGCTTTAACTAAATAAATATGTTTTGTCAATGGGATGTAGCATTGGGCACACTTCTTTTGTTGTATACATACAATTTACAGCTGTACGGCAAGCGCAGTCTCTTCCTGAGCGCCAAAGTAAATGAAAAAAATATTTTTCTGCAGCTGATGGCGCACTTATACTATATGTGGAGTCCAGATGCTGAGCATTTATCAAGTCATATGGATACAGTTAACTCTTGAAGCACCAGTTCTTTTATCTTCATGAGGTAAATTATGCCCAGATCACTGAAGTTCACCTCTACATTTAAAAAGCACAAATATGATCATTTGCTTACAAGAATGGAATGGATGCCCACTTACTGAAATACATGTAAACTGCTTTTGATTAACTGACCTTGTGTGCCATCTCCAGAGGTTCACCACCTTTGATAAGGATACCATTTTGTGCAGCAACACCTGTGCCAACCATCACGGCTGTGGGAGTCGCCAGTCCGAGAGCACAGGGGCAGGCGATAGAGAGCACTGTGATTGAGGTCTGGAACGCCACCCGTATAACTACTTCAGCTTCCGAGATATTTTTACTGTAACTCTGAAACGAGAAAGTCAGTGAATGGTAACTGTGCCGTGGTACAATAAAAGGAATTCATGTCACATGTGGGTGGCAAACATGCAGTTCCTGGAAAAGCACAAGGGCAAGCAAAGATTGTCATTGAGTTGTGCAAGGTCTAGCCCAGGGATGCTCAACTCCAGTCCTCAAGCCCCCCAAAAGGTCAGCCACCTGTGCTGAAGCTGGGATATCCTGAAAACCTGACCTGTGGGGTTATATATATATATATATATTAATTTCACACCATGTGAAAACAACCATAAAATGGTCGAACCACGTTTCGAACCACTCAGGGTCCTTTCTCAAGCTCTAGATAAAAGCGTTCTAAGGTCAATGGCTCCAGCAGCACGTGTGCGAACACTCCTCCTTCCTGACCTCTTCCATGTATTATGAATTGGATAGGTTTATTTTCCAGTATTAAGGGGGCACAGGCTTCAAGCTGGACAAACTCTCTAATGGCTCCACGAAGCAAAACTCAACACACCCTACGCGTTTCACTGGTGTCCGTCCGGCTTCCTCAAGGGCTCAGTGCCCTTCAAGAAGGAGTAGTGTTTGGACACATGCTGCTGGAGCCAGGGACCTCACAACGCTTTTATTCAGTGTGTGAGTGCATTGTTTTTATTTCTTCCATTCATATAAAATGTTTTAACAGAATTCGGCTACGTTGACATTTTATCTCTTTCGTACCCAACATATCTTGGAGCTGTCCTTGCTCGTGCTAACATCTAGATACCCATTGCTGATCTTTAACGCTGAAAAGATTTTGGAATATGTGAGTGCATTTGACGCTGGCCTACTGGTGGTTCTGCTCACATTTTTTATATACTGTGTTACTATATATTATTTTGCGTTCTCTTTCCTCCACATATCTTATGACAGCTGCGCTCCTGTTTCATCCCAGACAATGTGCTTTTGACCCCGGAAAGGTCTTTTTAGAGCAGCACCTCATAAATAAAACGGGTTGCATTTATTCATTTTAATTTATACAATATTTCACCCTTTATTCATAATATCACTTGTTTATTCACTTTACACTTTAATAAATCAGTTTGCATTGAAACACTTTGCCGTGTATGATATATGTACACACACATACATACACACACACACACACACACACACACACGTGTTCAGGAAAAAAGGGACCCTTCTGTTTTTCATCATATCTTCTCTATTTCTTGCTCAATCCCCATGGAAATTTGTACAATTGTTGGTCTGTTATGTAGATTAACACTATATAAGAAGCACAATGTAGACAATCAACTGATGTTAACTAAATGGATGTCACTGTATTATGTCAACAAGTACCAGATACACAGCGGTAGATTAAATGAGAAACGGGAGTTTTTCCAATCTGAAACACTAAGATTACTATAGAGGGGGTTCAAAGTGTGATTTCAAAATGTCCTCCTGCTGAAACGCGCGCCCGAAGACGAGCATGCCACTGTCTGATTGCATAGTCTATAACGCGTCGATCCAGCTGCTCCCACTCCTGAATGATACGTTGTTTTCCGTATTTGTTTGTGCAGTCCTCATAGCGACCAGCCTTTATCAGGAAACATTTTATGTTAGCGCGTTTTGAACTATAATTCTTGCTCTCTCTCTCAAGCACTTTGTAACGTTTTTATCTTCTTCGCTAAACACCATTTTGTAACTATGCACTTGATGAGGTCATCACGCCCTCACCAATTCCAAAGAACATTTATTAGATTATCAAATAATTCTCAAAATGTAATAATCTACTGTGACAGATCTAGAATTGCTCACATTTTCATAAAAATGTTGCGATTGTTCTGCAAAATATGCCAAAAAAATAAAAGGGGTCCCAGTTTTTCTGAGCACTGCATGTATATGTGTACACATACGTATACGCACACATATACACACATTTGTGTTACTGTTTGTGATGTACATGCTACAGAAGGATTTCAGAGACAAACCTACATTTCTGGAATGCAGACAGAAATTAAGAAGTTACTTACAGGAAAGTATTTCACAATGATATCAAAATTCACAAAGCCAATGGTGATCCAGGTCAATGAGGTTACTATGGAAATAATGATGATAAAAGGAACAAAGTATCCACTTATTTTGTCTGCCAGCTGTTGGATTGGTGCCTACAATAAAGGGAAAACAAGTTACTTGCTAGGAGATAAAGTGTGAACAAGTATACAGCAGGGCCCCGCTTCTCGGCGCCCCGCTTCTCGGCGCTCCGCTTTTCGGCGGTCCGCCGATACGGCGGCACCGAGAAGGGGGCCGCCATCTTTGATCCTATGTTGCGCATGCGCAGAATGGGCGGTTGCGCCCGGCGCGCATGCGCAGACCGTAGTTTGCGTGCGCATACTGTAGTTTGTGCACGCAGACCATAGGTCGCGCATGCGCAGAACGGCAAAAATGCCGATATGCGCATGCAAAGAACTGAAAATCGCCGGATCCGCTTTCCGCCGATTTTGACTATACGGTGGGCCCCTGGAACGGAACCCACCGTATACCCGGGGCCCTCCTGTATTGCAAAATACAGAGCTGTTTATTGTAACTGAGGTTTGTATGTTCAAATTACTATTTCAAGATTTTTTGGAATTTTTTAAAAAATATTTTAAACGGGGGCTTTAATTTTCTGCATGTTTGCATGGCAATATTGGAGAGAGAGTCGTGCAACAGGTGACAAAATTGCAACAGCATACCACAAATAATTACATTGGGCAAACAGTACTGTACATTTTCACTTGTGTTCTGGTGGTGATTAAAGCGTTTGTCACACACACAAATCCCACACATAAACCAACATAAAATAATAATTTGTAAATTTACAGGTTCTCATTATAAAATGCTAGATAAACTATTTATTTCATGCTCATCACATATCACATTTTCGGTCCCACTGTGGAACTGTCCCGGGAGTCAGAATAATAGTCCCCGTGGGGTTCGAAATGTTCAGAACTTTTGCAGCTGCACCATAACTTATGTTTATACAGTTGTAGCCAGACTTCCTTTCCCCCTGAGATGTAGCCAGACTTCCTTTCCCCCTGAGATGTAGCCAGACTTCCTTTCCCCCTGAGATGTAGCCAGACTTCCTTTCCCCCTGAGATGTAGCCAGACTTCCTTTCCCCGTGACTGGGGGCAGAAAAGTTATTTCCCACAGCAAATAATGAAATCGTCGCAGTGACCGACCACGGCTCACTCAGTGCTATCCTGCGGCTTCTGTAGTTCACAGAATTGCTGCTAGGTGGTGCTAGTGTTGAGGGAAAGTAAATTCAGTGTCGTCTGAGGTTATTACTACTGTATGAGCATCCATGGAACACATGTGCTGTCTCATCCAAAACAGTACAGTGAAAGTGCAAAAAAATTGGCTGAAGCAGGGGATAGTCGTTCTCTGCCGGATATACTCGTGAACAGCCATACCAGAAAATATTGGTGTTCTATGGTGGGGAGCGCCCATGGCAAGATCTTTTAAGCCTTTAAAAAAAAACAACTTTTAGTTACTTTATGTTTGCAACAAAACCCTAACCCCATTATTGTTCTCCTGTTACCCCTAGGGAGCAACTGGAGATGTGATATGCACATTTGTCAGGGTGCACTGGGACAGGCATCCCATGGACCTCCTCCCCAACTGGGTCACTCCCCCATTTTGACACCATGTCCCCACGTGGGCGATTGAGGTTTGTATTATACAGGGTTATCAGGTTTTCAAAGCGGGTGTTGTTTACGGGTTATCCTTCTAACTTCTATCATTATCTACATTTTTAAAAAGCATCAGGAGAGGGGGCTAGGCTTCGCCTCATAAGGCGTTCATATGAAAAGGCAACAGGCTGGTACGTACACATCAGTTTAAAGCCAAATACTCTGGCATCCTACGGCACAGTATCCACAGTGAGTCTATTAAACGAACACTGACGTCCTCCTTTGTCTACATGAGTTTTAACCAGGCAGATCGGGCCAGCAGTCTTGTGCCCATGTCATGGGGTCAGATATACTTTTTCTTTTGTCGTTGAGGATTTTTGAGGGTGGTGGGGTGTTTGAAGTGATAGGGACGGTGTTGGGGGTGAAGTTGGGCAAGAAAGCTTTTGTGGTTATGGAGAATTTGTGTGAGAGGGACAAGGTTTGTGTGTGTGTGTGTGAGTAGATAATGTATTTGTGTCTGTATGAGTCACAGTGGCTAATGTGTGTGTTGAGATGTTTAAAGCAGCAATACTACATTACCCACCTTTTTTCTTATTTGTAAATTATGTGGCAATGTATAATTGTACATTCTTACATAAGCTGGCAATCGTTTGGTGCTCCTGTTATAAATCTGTAAAAATCCTGAATGTGTGCCTAACATAATGGCTGCATTTCAGTTTCCAATCAATCCTTCAGTTAGTGTAACGCAGCAACTACAATGTATTCTTATATTACTACGGTAACATTGACTTATTACAGGCTTCAGCTCAAACTGCTGGGAATATTGGAATAACTTATCACATAATAGGTATAGAAAAAAAGGTGCACTCACATGACCCCTTGTTTGGAACTGCCTCGGGCGCACGCCATTCGCAAAACGGCGCAATCCATGCAGCTATGTATTATCCTTCCAAGCAGGAAAAAAAGGCAGCACTCAAGAGGACTAGTATTGGATTTATGTAAAATTTATGAAATCAAAGGTCCATGGTTAGGACCAAAACATCGATCTGATTTCACTTTAAATAAATCCAATATTAGTCCTGTGGAGTGCTGCCCTTTTTACACAAACAGGAAAGTGTTACAAAAATCTTGCTCTGCTTGGGAGGTGGCTAAACCTGCTATAGAAATCAAAGGATGCTCAGTATATTAAAACCCATAAAAAATGGCATTAAGAGTTGAATTTAAAAAAAATAAAAACTTAAAAATTAAAAAAGGTCACTATTATCTAATACAGGACTAATTTATGTATTTAAAAAAATATATATATGTATATATATTTTCACATGTTTTGCCGCTTTAAAGCAAAAAGAGAGGGTATGTTTGTTTGTGATGGCAAGGTGTCCTTAGTGAGTTGAATGTGCTCCACAGGGCTTGTGCCTCACAGCTGCTCCTGACTGTCAGCAGGACTTCTGATTACTTTGGTCTCTTAGCAACCTCCCAGCTACTTCCACATTTGTTGTTGGACTGTGCATGTGCAAAGTAGGTTTTTGTTTTAGGATTTGATTTGCCTTAAAGGAACAGTGTGCCTATTATTTATTGTGATATGCAGAAAAAAAACCACCGTAGGTTAATGCCTAAAATATGCAGTTTGGACTCATACTGACCCTACCATGAGGCCGTCTTGCCACAGGTGAGTGTAAAGTGGGATGCTACAAATCTGAAGGTCATTAGAAGAAAATGTGTTAAGGCCACAAACTCAGGCAGAAAACCAAACCAGGATCGCTGTGCTGTGTAAAACAAACGTGACTAGCGAGTGCTGTGTGTAAAGTCTGCACGGTCAGGTTTTCAAAATGGCCGACTGGAAATATTTGTTTTGCAATGCACTTAGCCATGTGAAACAGTGTCCCTTTAGGCAATAGGATTAGGATGATGAGGATGATGACTCGTATGTTGCCCCGGAAAAAGAGCCATACCTGTACACGTAAATGAAAGCTGCACTAGCGACATGTCCAGAGCGCAGGACCCCACAACCCTGGAATCAGTGATCAGTGATCAGTGATCAGGAATTTGGAATCCCACCATCTAGAATGAGACCAGGTGATGAGCTGAAGGATTTAGTATGCTGGGCCCGTCGTGAACTCGGTCACACAGAAAAGTTCTCAATTATAAACAGTGGCAACAAGAGCAGCATGAGAAATATTAACTCCTGTAGAAACAACAGCAAGCACGCGTTGCGCGCGCAAGGAAGATGCAGAAACTGGTAACAATGAGTGTGTGTGCAGTACTACTGATGTCTCAGCGATACCAAAGTAAAACGGAAGAGACAGAAAAAGAAAAAAGTGTTTCTCAACCTACAGAGGAAGTTACAGAAACATTTGAGATGTCAGAAGACAATGCGCCAGAAAGGAGCCGAGATGTCCTGCAGACCAGAGTGACCAGCGGAATCCTCACGGGAATGGCAGCAAAGAAAAAGGAGGAGCGAAAGAAAGATGAATTCTTGAACCAGGATAAAAGATGCCTTAACTCCTACACTCCAATCTGCCAGCCATGATTATGATTTCCTCGGGGAACAATTGGACAAGGAGAGAGAGGCCAACGCCGAGTTGCAGAGGTGTCTACTCCAAGCTTTACTTGAGTATGCAGCTTTGGAGAAAACTGAGCGTCTTGAGGAGTGAGTTGGAGGAGGTGACTAGTCTGGAGAGGGCAAGCGCTACAATTGCCACCATGGATGAAAAGCAAAGCAAGTTTGACAAAATGATTGCTAACCTGAAACAGAAGTATAAGGAGGCAGAGAGACTAGTCTCTCAGAAGGAGGTCCGCGATATCAACACAGAGCTGCGTTCATTGAAGGATGCCTAAGAAAAGGTCCTGAATGATATCGACACTAAAAAGAGAGAATAGAAATCTGAAAGAAGAGGTTTCAGATTTGACTGGTCTGGTCAGTGAAGGAAATGAGAAGCTTCACAAAAGGTGAAGGAACAATAAAAGTTAGAAGTGCAGAAAGCACTGGAGGATGGAGAGAGAATGCTGCGAAAAGACTGCTTCTCCCTGGAACAATGCACTCAAGCACAGCATATACAGTACTGCAGAGCCAGCTGCACGAGCTAACTATGTGTCTACAGGTGACAAAGGAGAAACAAGTAGATGCTGAGGAGAAGCAGCGAACTCTGCAGGAAGAAAGCCTCCAGGCTGCTAACAAAGTACAGGTGCTGCAGGAGTGTTTGAGCAGCCAGTATGTCCCCGCAGAGCAGCATAAGGAGCTGAAGGCCACACAGAGCATCACCAGAGTATCGCTGGAGGAGGAGCCTAGAGGCCAGGTGACTCTTTATGGGAGGGAGCAGGAGAAGGTACAGAAACTGGAGCAAGAGCTGGAGGAGCAGAGAAGCTGCTCCATCCCCAAGAGTCAGAACACAGGGGGAGTGGCTCAGTGAGTAACGACACTGACTGGCATGGAGTTTGAAGTAGGGGAACCTGGTTCAATTTCTGGTGTCGGCTCCTTGTGACCTTGGGCAAGACACTTTATCTTCCTGTGTCTCAGGCATCAAAAAACATAGATAGTAAGCTCCACGGGGCAGGGACCTGTGCCTGCAAAAGGTCTCTGTAAAGCGCTACGTAAAACTGCCAGTCTCATTCTGATTAGAGACTGCATCTTTATAGCAGCTCCTCTCAGGGCACGGAATCTACTTCCGACCAGGTGGGTACAGTAGTACAACTGGACTTTTATTGCGCTACTCCATCGTAATTTGGTTCTTGTATTCTGCGTTTTGTGAAAAGCAGATTGCAGTACTGCATCGACATTGCAGATACGGTTATAGGACGGCACAGCTTGCTTATGACGTAGGATCTACATCTAGACTGAATCACACTAGCCGCTTTCTTCACATCCCTGTAGCATTTTTGTTGCTGATACTTTCTAACATTGGACTGTAGTAGAATCACACATTCCATCAAGTATTCATACTTATTTCTTTGCTACTTCATTCTCCAAAAGAACTGAATAACATGAGCTGCTTTACTCTGGCGATAAAGCCGGCGAGCTCTCATCCCTCTGTAGACAGGCTTTATGATGACAGTTGTGGAGCGCTTACGCAAGTAGCTTTCTCTCTCCATCCTTCCTTGGATAAAATCTGAAGTGTCAGAATGCTTTTCTCTCTTTGCAACAAGTTTAGTTCCTCAGTGAAAATGCTATTTCTTAAGTACATCCTGCAATTCTCCTCTCTGAGCCTCCACCTCTTCCTGGTGCTTGCTCTGAGTTTGCATCAATGAAACTTTCATTATATTATGGAGCTCTACAGAGTCCTTCGCTAGGGTCGCAGCTGCTTGCCTTTTTACAGGCTTCATTCTCCTGGGTGTGATGATGATGATGATGATAATAAATAATAGCATATTCTTGTATAGCGCTGCTAGTTTTACGTAGCGTTTTACAGAGACATTTTGTAGGCACAGATCCCTGTCCCGTGGAGCTTACAATTTAAGTTTTTGGTGCCCAAGGTCACAAGGAGCCGACTCCGGGAATTGAACCAGGCTCCCCTGCTTCAAACTCAGTGCCAGTCACTGTCTTTACTCCGTGGCAGATACGGCCTTGGCCCCTGAGACAGATAGTTATTCGGTGTGGCCGGGTGTTCTGACTTCTGCTTTTCTGGCCCGGTATCAGAAATATGTAATGGCCCATAGATCTATGCCCAAACCTCCCTGGGACAAAGAGATATGTGGATGCCCAGTATGTTACCAGGAATACCGTCCTGCTCTCGCTTTAGAGAGAGTGGATCATGGCATCAGACGACCCCCCTAACAAAAAGGTTCTCCATGTTGGGAGGGACCCTAGTTCTGCAACACAGCAATTTGATTGTTGTATTCAAATATAAGCTGTATAACGATATTCATTGAAATATGTTATCATGCATATTGAAATGTGATCAACCTTTATGTGAAATTTTTTATCTTGTTTTTGTTCAGGTTTCATTTGACGATGGTAACCGAAAATTTAGGACCCAAGCGGGGTCGTTGGGAATCCACCAGAGGGAGGGTTTAGTCAGGTCACCTGATGGCTACTATTCTGCCCTTGGGCTGGCTGTAAACCTGGTACAATCAGGTTGCCAGTAGTTGCTATGGGGGTTTCCCCCTCTACTTTGGTACTGCACTTAAGTGATAGCACGGGGTGGTACATCCTGTTGTAGCTGGGTCAACGGGGTGCCCGCCTCCTGGCTGTACTTAAAGGCAGGACCGTCCTAAGGTTAGGAGTGTCCTTCCCCCTCTGAGGAAGGCAGGTCACACAACTGGGAGTTTGAGATTGGGCCTTCCTTCGTGCTCTTCCCTCCGGGGAAGAGTGAGTGTGTACCATACCTCTGCCTCCGCTAGGGAGGTGCGGAAGAGCTAGGACGGCAGAAGCCTGCCGTGTAACTGTGCTGTACAGAGTAAATAAACCGTTCCTGTTGTTATATACCTCCTGGCTGGTGCGTGACCTTACTGGGGGGAGAGGTAATAAGTTCTACCGTAGGAGATCACCTTCAGCTCCTGGAGCCTACGGCAGATGGAGGCTTTGCACTGCTAAAGAGATATGTGGGGTATGAACCCCAGAAGCCTAGTCCTGTGTCCCCACTACCATCGGCAGATGACTCAGCCCTCCTGTTGCCTGCAGGTATATGCACCACACACTGTAGTAATGGACACATCTCCCACCGGGTGGGGGAAACACATACATAACATCTATTTGGAATATATATTTTTACCTTTGACATCTGAGCTTCTTCTACTAATTTGACAATCTGTGCAAGAGTGGTATCAGAACCAACATGTGTTGCTTCAACAAGTACTGAGCCGTATGCATTTATGGAACCAGCAATGACCGTGCTCCCAGGTTTCTTTCGGACAGGCATAGGTTCACCTGGAGGATAGATGCACAAGGAAAGAGGTACAGTATATTACAGTATTTCAGGTTTATTTAATAAGTTCAGCTGTGTGTAGGAAATGAAAACTCATAAAAGAAGAGCAAATGTATTATCATGTAGGACTTAATGTTATGCCAATTTATGATGAGTGGGGATACATTGCTTGCTTTTGCACATGTGCTTACAAACATAATGCACCATTGTAAGAAAAAAAATCAACACTCTTCATTCACTACAATATTTATTTTCACTAATGCAAACAGAACTAATATTCCCATACTCCTTCCACATCATGTCTTTCAATACCACTCAAGGTCTCTACCACACTGTCTTACAAGCCTGAAGTCTCCTTCCTCTTTTTTACCCCACTTAACAATTACAGCCTCTTCCACCTTTACACAATTACCAAAGTACCTTTCCACGTAAACTTTACTATCCTGTTTATCCATTCACTTAAGGTACAAATGTAGCCATCTTAAGAGTTCCCTCTTGAGGTATGCTCAGGTAGACTGCAGTATTCTGCAACATTACAACTGAATCCTATGGAAACTGTAATATTCTAATCCAGGGGTGCGCAAGATTTTTTTGAGGGGTGGGAGGACACGGCGGTTGCAGAGGGCCAGTGCTCTACCCCGAGGCATTTAAGTTAAAGGCCTCTGCAACCTCAACTTACCGGGATTTAGTAGGTTTCTGAACGCGTCGCCATGGCGATGCCGCGGGGTCATGTGACGTGTGCATCACCATGGTAACGCACATCAATTGACGCTGTGGGGTCACGTGACGTCACATGACCTGTGGCATCCTTTGGCGCCGGGTCACAGGAAAGGGGGGGTGCGAGTGCTGGCACACAAGGGGGCACAGCTCAGAAACTTTGCGCACCCGTTCTAATCTGAGGCATGCCTGGGAATATTGAGTTATCTGGGGGAACAGCGAGACCCGCTACATCTGTACCTCACCATAATTAGGTAGGCTCCTCACTAATTACCATCTTTCGTGTCGTCTTCCAGTCCTACACATTGAAATTGCTGATGCCATGCTCATTTATCCCAACCACCACTTTTTCTGGGTCTTCTATGTAAATCTCCACATCATTTATAATCATATTCAGGGTCCTGGTCTTCAAGTGTAAAGCTCCATGGGACACTGCTCTGCACTGCATCTCATGTCTCTCCTCTTAGACATTCGTCAACATACCCTTCCTATAAGTTGTTGTCTTTCTTCCCCATCTTCAAAAATGCCAACTCCACCTCCAATACTTTGTGGAGGCTAGACCCTTCCTTTATACGCTCAGCCGTACACCTCTCCTGGCAGTGACATGTTGAAGTGAATGCATCCTGGTGCTCTCTTTTAAATCAAACACCTGGAATTATGTTACAAAGCTCCTTTGTAAAATAGTAACCGAATCCTCAGAGGTGTCCCTTACTCCCTCTATTAGTGGCACTGCTGCCTATTTAGCAGGGCTTGCCATATACCACGTGGAGTGTCTGTGCTACTTTATCTGGCAAAGATGGGGCAGTCAAAAGGTGAAGAAAAAACTTAAAATATGTTAAATAAAACATAGAACATTTACAAAGCAGAAATGTGTTATAACACCGTTCACAAAATGCATAAAGCTGGTAATTTTTACATATCATTAACTATGTTGAGTAGATGAGGTCGAAAAAAAAAAAAAAAAAAGATATGTCCATCAAGTTCAACCTATGCTAAATTTAGACGACAGATACTTATCCTATATTTGTATTTACAGTATTTTAACCCAGAGGAAAGCAAACAAAAAAAAAAACCTAGTGAAACGTCATCCAGCGATGTCTCATAAGGGGAAAAATAACGTGGCACAATAAATATTATTTCACAGATCTATTTATAGGAAATAGAAAACTTCTGGAGGATGCCGAGAGGAGTAAAGTAAAGGCAAATAACCTGTGATAAGAGACTCGTCTGCCATAGAACTGCCTTCAATTACTTTTCCATCAACTGGAAACTTCCCCCCGGGGACAACTTTTACAATATCTCCTCGTTGGACCAATTCTACAGCCACCTGCTCTTCCCTGCAAAATACAGAAGACATTACTAATAATGCATCCTTGTATAATAAACTCTCACCACAAACAGGTCTATTTATCAAGGGAATTTGAGCCTAATTGACTGAGAGAGCCATTATTTTCTTGTCAATTTGTTAAGATACATTGCTCCAATATTGCATCATTTGTACTGATTTACAGTGTGGGCGAGTTTAACGCACGAGGAGTGAAGTTTGTTTCCCTTAAATGTGCATCTAAAACCTTGCTAGGTTCTCTTATATTCTACACAACTGCAAACACAAATTGATACAGTGCAACATTTATGCCTGTGTACCCGAGGTCACCCTCCAAACTATTACACCATATAACTTTCTGTATAAGCAAACAAAAAGCATTGGAACAAAGGGAAAACAAAACTGGGTTATCTTTCCCTAAGGTGACATTTACATATGTTTTGCAAAAAGTCTATATTATAATATAGGCGCTTTAAGACCCCTTAGGTCCATTGTACAGATAGATGGATACCATTAAAGTAATTTTCAGTGTTAAAATAAAGTTATTATAGAATCCTCAAATTTATAGTCATTTAAGCTTTGTTCATTGAGTACCTGAGTTATGGACAGAAGCTCCCAGAGAGAGAACATCTGGACTAGCACAAACAAATAATTAAAACCAGTTCATGAGTATATGTTTGAAGGCAAAACATTAAAGTCACTTTTTAGATATTTCAAGAAAGCTATTCATAAATAGAAATATGCTCCTAAAGGCATGCCACATTTTTCTAAGTTGTAGGATCAAAATATACCCCCCACATATTTCCACTTCTAGAATGTTAAAAAATAAAACGAGAGAGAATACCTCACGATGGAGTGGTTTGGTCCATGGGTAACAACTGTGGCTTCCGTCGCTTGTAGGGATATGAGCTTGGCAAGGGCTTCAGAAGTTTTACTCTAGGGAACAAGGAAAGTTTCAGTGACATGTTCTACTTATTGTTCTAGGTTATGAAAAAGCGAGATGCTGCAGGCAGTGGTATCTTTTCATTACACCAACATTGGCTTTCAAACCTGCACCTCCTCTTTCAGTGCGGAGAAAAGTAATCGAAGTTTATGCAACTAAGCCCAGCGTTCATTTTATATTAATCAAACATAAATTTGTCAAAGCCTGCAAAGAATATAAAAAGACAACCGAAAAATATTTAACGCAAAAACATTTTCATAAATGCTACGTAAGGTAAATCTATTTTGAAAGAGTTTAGAGCAAACATAAATAACAGATCATGTTCTTAGATATTGGTGTACATACAGATGCAATAATTCTGAATATGCTACAATTAAAGAAGACATTTATGAGGTTTAGAAAGTTACAGTATGTACACTATGACTTTATCTTCAAACAACGATTATGTTGGTCCCCAATTAATGAGTTTACATTTGAGAAAACATGGTGACAAAGAAAAGTGTGTCACTGTAACATTAGCAGGCAAAAGTAACAGCATTAGATGGACTTTACTATGAAATATTTATGGGGATTTTAATCTGCACTTCTTACTCCGCTTGACAGTCTTGTTCGTTTTCATCCAAGTAACAGGAGGAAATGAACGTGTAGCTAACGTGCTGGGTCGCTAGTGCTTAGAACTGAGTGACAGGCTGGAGGGCTTTGTGCTGGTTCTTCTTTTCCAGTCACCAACCAGTGCACCAATGTGCATTTCAATTGTCTTATCGTTATTAATTGGTGCTCAAAGTAAACGGTCATTGGACACTATGGATATCGGTGAGCACTAAAATATTTTTGGGACACCTGTCAACACCACGCTTCAAAGAAAGCAAGAATAAAAGTCAGTGTTACTTAAGGATAGTTACATAATTATAGTTGCTTGAGTCCACCAATTAGCACATTACCTTCACTAGTCATTTTAATTCAAATCATTTTGACAAATAAATAATGTAAATAACAAAAAGTGAAGTACGGTATTATGAGGTTTTGGGGATTGCTACTTGGGCCCTGTGTGAGCTCCATCACCAGATTTCATACGGTCCATGTATCAACGAACAGAAAAGTTTGTTTTGAAGAACGATTTGATACATCTCATCACACTATGTGCATCATGTAATTCTACCCCAACTCCTCCTAATAATATACCACAATCACAAAGCCACAATCACAAAGCCACAATCACAGGGGCCAAAGTACTCCATTACATTGATGCTTGGAGCTGTAAAATGAAAATGATGCATGTTTGCTACAAAATTGCCTTGAAGCATAGATCCCATGAGTCCTAAGACACATAATAGAAAGCAAACAGGAGTGTGTAGTGCTTCGGTGCTGCTAAAGACATGATGTTGCAGTATGTTATGATATTGTGACTGAAAATGATGCTAGCAACATCATCATCATCATATTAGGAAAAAACAATCATCAAAATATAACAAATATTTAATTGAAAATAATTCTCGTGGGTGTCAAGATGGAAAATAGATTCAATGACGCAGGAATATTATAAAACCTTTATATCCAGACACAGCACAATAAAAGAACTGTATCATCTTACAGGTAAGAATTACCATAAGAATTATTCACCAATTAAACGTGTAACACGATATAGCTGGTTTCTTAAAGTGTGCCAAGATTTGGATACCACTATCCTGCCAAGATGTTTTTTTTCTTCTTAAACGATTAACTCCATTTACTGCCAGAGGTACTGACACTGCATTGCAGACACCTCTGGCAGTGAAATGGTTAAATATTTCCAGTATTTAAAACGGAACTTCAAGATTTCCTGGTGAACCCCACTGAGACTAATCTAGCAACATTACCTTTGCTATATGCTCAAGCCATCTCCCCAGGGCAATGAACATGAACAGCATGGGAGGGGTGTCAAAAAACGTCACTGGGCTCTGTTCAGCCTTTTCCACGATGGCCACAATCAGGATAACCACTGAGTAAACATAGGCAATGGTAGTGGCTAGAACGATCAGCACGTCCATGTTAGTGGCTCTGTGCTTCAGGGACTTGTAAGCCTGGACGTAGAAATGCCGCCCTCCAAGGGACTGTTGGGCAACAAAACACATAAGAAAAGACGTTAGCTGCATTGCAAGCAGTGCCATTTTTGTGTATTATTTCTAGTGCTGGAGGCGCTTGTAATGAGCATTCTGCAATGTCGCAGACTCTGCATGTACTGAAGGCATTAAGAAACACTGAAAAGAAACTAGAAATCCAATAAAAATAGGATTCACAATTAAAGATGTATATGTTATTGTTATGTATCTGTTTGCAATAATTCATCAGTAACACAAATTTAACCATGTGTGCGAGTGTGTGTGTATATATATGTATACATACATATTCATATACAAATATTACTTGTGAGCACATTCACATGTCTTAAGACAGGTCTGCAATCCTGCTTTTCGCCATTATCACCTAGCATACAGGGCTTCCACTGCAGCAAGGGATTCTGGGAAATGACATGCAAATGAGCACACAGCGCCACCTTTTGTCTCAAAACCATTATTACATGGAACCCTTAAGCAAATGCTCGCTGTTTTAAACACAGCTTTTAAACATAGCCTGTGATGAGACGCAAAGCCAGTGGACCCACTCACAGACAGACTGTTTCGACCTTGTGGGTCTCATCAGTGTGAGTTTGGTTGTACTGGCTTTGCAATTTGAGACTTGAGTAGGTCTTCACCGCACATTATTTAGGTTATGGTGGGTGAAAAGGTGACAAAAAACCCTCCACCGTATAGCATATAAAAATATTACTTGTGAGCACATATAGCTATATATAACATTTGTAGCAGAAACAGAAATACTAGGTCATTTTAAAAAGGCGGACGGCTGAAGAAAATGTGGAAGACAGTGAACAGTCAAAGAGGATCATGCTACCATATTGCATTACAGGACCTGTAGTCTCAGGGCAAAGAGACCTCATTCCCCAGCATGGTTCGGCAGGACCAGTAGTAACTTCCATGGTCCTCCTACCTCTGGGCTCCAACCCTTCCGTGTACTTCAACATTAAACCCCAAATCTTTGTATTTATTACATATTTCCAAACCTCTAGCATGTTTCGGGGGGCATTTAATGTACCGTAACAGAGTAAAATAATATAATTCCACTTCAAACTAAAAAACAAAACTGCACACACACACCTGAACAAAGGTACAGAGAATGAAGAAGATGAGATTCATTATTGATAACCCTGGGATAATGTTTCTTTCCAGCACCATAGGGTTGTGTTTTTTGTTGTCAGTAAATAACATATAAACCATGAGGCATATGACAGGAATCCCAAAAATGAGGCTAAAAAGAAAGGACTTCCTCCACCTGGAATTCAAAATGAACAATTGGTTACATCTGCTCAGGGACACCCGTTTTACCTGAGCTGGGTGGAGGGGCTACAGGTTACAATAAACACATTATTCATTACGTAAATTACGGCACGTTAATCCAGTTTTACTCCTGTTCGATCTTTGTCGTTATATTTTACTGGAACACAAAAACCGCCATCTTACAACACTTTGGCCAAAGGGTTAAACTAAATGACCCTTTTTCAAGAGAATATATAAGTATTTTACTGTGTATTTTTGTCATGTTGGATGTAGCATTGGGCATCTCTGTCGTCCGTTATATTTTACTCCTGTTATTTGAAATTAGATGCAAATAATCTAATTAAGGCCTAATCCCATTCATCCCAGGTGCACTAAACAGCGTTATAGTTAACACTTGGAAATATTATACAAGTCATGCTTAAATTATACTTTGGTCCTGGAAGACTGAAGATTTCTAATAAGACCACTTAAGGATTCACAAATGTATGCATAGTGCAGGCCCAAACCACGCACAATCGGCTTTTTTTGGCGTGATTTTGTACGATATGCGAAGGTGGCAAACACAAAATTTGCAAAAGAACGCAATTTAGGATTGCTGATATACCTCCAAACAAATTAACCATACTCCATGTGGCGAGACAAAAAGGTACCTGGGAACATAAATAAGAGAGCGATACCCAATCACTATGCAAATAAAAAAGGGCAAATGTTTTAAAAAAAATTATAAATAATAAACTATATAATAATACAGTAAATATTGCCTATTTATAAAATAATAACATATGTAAAATGAAAGCAATGGGTAGTTACTCCTATACTTACTGTTTTATTTCCTCTTTATGATCCAGGTTATGAGCCGTTATATCCCTTTTAGCCAATGAAGCTTGGAAACCAAGGCCCTATTAATTTGTAACGAAAGTACACTCTCACATTACACAGAAGATGAAAAATGTCCTCTATGAATTCATGGAACTGAAAGAACTGACCAGATAAACTCTGGAATAACCAATTGTAATTCTTCTTAGCATCAGAGAGCAACATATACAGCTCAACCCCGTTATAGCGCGATCCGTTACAACGCGAATCCGCTTATAACACGATGCTAGCGTGGCTCCCAATTTTCATATTTATGAATACTTTACAACACGATTATTGAAATCTTAAATACTTTATTGTACAATGCATACAATTTTACATTATTCCTAACGTGATCCGCTTATAGCGCAATGTGATTCTTTGGACCCCAAGCACAGCGTTATAAGGGGGTTGAGCTGTATGTTATTCCTTTAGAAGTCAGATGAGGCTGGAAGCTGTATAAAAGTATGAGACTTTCAGGTAATACGTATTAAATAAACATGAATACACCTAACTTTAAAAACATAAGGAAGCAAAGTACTTTCAAAATATCTAGTGCTTCAATTTCATTTTTGTACAAATGCTATCATGAAATCATCAGACAGTAAAACTATATGGAGTCGCAAACAGGTGTCATAATGTCCATTTCTGACTGAGAATCATGTTGCATCAATGTAGCAAGGTCACATCCTTCCACTTTGCTGCACTTGATCAGTGGTTATTGTAGCAGTTAATAATGGAGTGGCTTGGCTAATATTAATCAGATTTGAAATGGATGAATTCAAGTTTTCATGCACATTTGGCCCCAGTTTCCTTTCTATTGGTGTCAACTAAATATGTGGAGGCGGCAGAAGCAGCAAACTAACCTGCTTTTTTTTGTATTTGTTTTTTTAACAGCATTGGAACTTGAGTCTTCTGGAGCTAAACTGCATTATTTCCAGCTCTGGGGATGCCCTGGTCCAGAGATACTTACAGGTGTAGCTACCAGTTTTTCTGCTCTCTCCAGGGAAAACAAAATGGTAGGAAATACAAGTAAGTAATGTACACAAGAAAGCATGTCAGGAAGTGGGGGTCCCTAGAGGTGAAAATAGGACGGTTCAGCTCTGGAGGCCTCTCGGTTCCCACGTTGTAATACAAAATAATAATTTAGACAGTTTTAAACCTCTGTGCTGGAAAAACATTTGACACAGCTTCATGGAGTAAATTCTATCATTTTGATACATATCTGTAAGGGAGTCAAGGAGTTAAACTCCCTTTACAGGGCAGGAAAGTGCACTGGTGTTGGGTTTCATGCAAGTTGGATGTGAAACTCCTGATTGAGCAGGGATAAAAAGCAGGAAGTAGCTGCTGTCAGTGTTCCTGTTGGAGTCTGTTGAGGAACACAGACAACAGAGCTGCAGCCCGCAGGGATCCAGGCTTGTTGACCAGAGGGGTTTGCCTGGCAACAGTGGGGAACCCAAAGTCCCACACAGCAGAGATGTCTGCACAAAGAAGGTCAAAATACTTACTGGAAGCAGCAGGACTTCAAAGCCTGCAGATGGAGAAATCGGAGACCCCGGACCAACATCAGTCAGATAAGACTATATATTGTTCCTTAATATTATTTCATATGTTTTGGGGTTGGTAACCAGCTCAGCTGGCGGCCCAGATAGAAAGGGCCGGAGTCATGTTTATTTAGCCTCCTAACATGGAGTAGGTGTTTGTTTTATGATTTTGTGTTTTTACCTTAAAGGGGCAGTAGCCCCAATGTTTTGGTTGCAGTTTTGTGGAGAAATAAAACAGCTCATTTGCTCAGCACATTTGGTTTACCCTAAAAATCCATGTGTTGACTCGTATCTGACCTCACATACAGGTCGCTCCGTCACAATATAGCTTTCTAATTTTCTTGAAGAGAAAATGGCAGCTGAAACAAGCAGTTCTCTCTAGGATGCAACACTACAGAAACCCCAGCAGTGCTGCAGTCACCATGAAGAGATCTGCTAAAAACATCACACCGCTAGGTTTCTTCCTCTTCAGTATTGCACCCAACAGTGGCTTTTTGTAAACAATAACATACCGTTACAATCCCTATGATATCTCGTGGACCGACAGTCTCTGGGTCAAACTTGACTTGAGCTTTGCAAGTAGCAAGAGCTACGGATGCATATAAAATACCACGGCTTTTCATCAATTTGGATTCAATGTTGTGAACACATGAAGCGCATGTCATTCCTGTAATCTGAAAACAAAAAAATGTGATTAGATATTTTGGGGGTCGGGAAGAGGATGTAGGTGGGGACTGAGGTCTTTTTCATGAGCTCAAGTAAGGCTGTGATATAATTAACAGAATGTGCCTCCCGTTTTTTTAGATGATGAAAGATCCTTTTATGGGGGGTGAACTGGTGAAGCCCTGCAGTATTATTCAAAAACACATCTTAGTCTTCTTGAGAAATGTCCTGTGTTCTCCGAGTTAAATGTCTATGTCCAATTCACCCAATTCGATAAAAATGATCAATGCACAATTTTTGAGAGACAGAAATCTTTAATGTGCTTGCATATTGTGAACGTGTATCGATGAAAGGGATGACATCTTGTGAAAATGCAAGTAATATTTATTCAAACTTTCTTTCCTAGTTCCCTCATAGCCCTGGTTACTATGCACTAGAGAATATAAGGAGGTAAGACTTCCCCCCTCATCCAGGACACCTAAATCACAATCCATGGGCCACCTATCACATTACCTCCTCCCTTCAATTAGCCTCTTAACCTTTTTATGTAGGGGATAGCCCTTACAGTAAGATGAGGGGAGTTTAACTCATTGCAGCCCTTAACCTATTTGGACATTTCTTGCCACTAGAATAGCTAATAGTGTATGTAATATGTTAAAACACAAAATTAGTAATACACTACAAACCCACCATATTAAGTAAAGACAAATACGTTTGAACTGCCTGTATGCGCACATTGTAGCCAACATTTGTTATTTAACAGGACTTCAGGGATCACAACCATGTGATCACTTGGGTGGGGACCACGGGGTCGCAGCTGGCCTACTGGTGACATGAACGGAAGTGGAGGACCCTCTGACGGAAAGTGGAGGACCATCCCAATTGTGTACACTGCTACGGAGGAACTATGAAAGGGATCAGACTTAGGAGTGCTAGTCCATGAAGCATCCCAAGGCCGGCGAGAAGGTTAAGCCACATAAGCTGCTGCTAGAAAGTTAACAATACAACCGTAGTTTACCCATGAGGCCCATTCAATATTCCAGCAAACAAAAACTCTGGTTCTCAAATAAAAATCAAATCAACACAAATGTAAAATTAGTACACTGAATGTAGATATTGGAGAAAATTAGAATTTTCCCCAATATTTATTTTCTTTCTAATGAAGAGCCTGATAAAGACTGGTTCTCTATCAACAACGGCAGGAATATAGTGCACTGCAATGTACAAACGGCTCCTCTGACAGAGAATGGGTAGCTAGCTACCCATTGATATTACCACCTAATAGAAGCAGAGATCATGAAGGCAATGAATGTCTTCAGGACCAACAACAGTACCAAGGTGTTCATTTCTCTAACACCCTACAATCCATACAACTAATACACAACTTGCATGCCAAAGTGAGGCATCCTGGTTAAGTACTCTACTGTATTAAATCTCCTACATTTCCTGGGAAACCTCGCCCAGCCCTCCTCCTAGCTCCCTAACACCTCTCCATTATTCCTCTACTTCTACCCAACTCAAAGTCAAGGGGAAAATAAAAACTTAACTCTGAAAATGAAATAAATAAGACAAAAAACAAAATGATAAAAATGCTGCTTTGAAGTATATTGAATAGGCCCCCATGCCTTCATTTCACACTCACAAAAAGCTCGATGCTGCCATCCGTACCGGTGTAATCTTCCATAACCGCTGCACCAAAACCCAAGTTTTCAATGAGTTGTGCTATTTCAAATGGTTGGATTCTGTCGGGTTTGTACTTGACCTCTGCTTTACCAGCCATCAGTGCAACAAGCACTGAAACGATACCTGCAGGAAGGACATTAGGAATCAACAGATAAAACAATATAAGACAAAGCCAATTATATATTACAATATGTGACAACGTAAAAGAAATAACCACTATGTTATCTATGAAGTTGGACTACTTTATTTTATTTTTTTAAATAGGATGTGTTCTTCATTGAGGTAATAATATACATAGAGGGCTATGTTTACCAAGTGGTGCTAAACCATTAGACACCTTATGGTTCCCCAAGGCACGTTCATTTGAAGGTTTTTTATAGCACCGTAAGGTGTCTTATGGCCTAGCACCATATAGTAATATATCCCTCACTGATAGACCATTGCTGACATTCTGTACAGCAGCAGAACCAGATCAAAAAGTTAGTCATATATTTAATTATTAGACGATCATTACTATTGGAGTAGTTTGTGGAAGATTAAGTCTTTTTCTTTTCTAGACAATCTCAAAGGGAGTTATGTATCAAAGTCTTCTACATGCAAAACTGGAGCAATAATGGTGCAAACATTAACCATATTTATCAAAGCATGCAATCCATTGAAAGTGGTGGAATTTGTTTCTTTGCTAAATCTGGTGCTGTTTTTTTTACACTGGTTTTGCTATGGCTGAGGGATACATCAACCTTCGATAATGAAAGAATGCCGTGTTACCGGCACGAAAAGCGTTATTTTTACGGTGAAAGTCAATGTTGTACCGCTAAAAAAAAAAAAAAAAAAAACATTTTTATCGCGGGGGCTAAATATAATATGGAGAGCGGCATCAAAATGACTAAATACCGCCCATGCTGACGTCATATAATCCAGTCCAGATATTTATCGGAATCACAGTACCACCAAAAAAAAGCATTATTTTATCATTTTATTATTTTATCATCTACTTCAGACTAGCGTTAGCCCTATCTTGCATTTGTACATAATGACCAATATCCTGGCCATTATATAGGGATGCAAGATCTGCTAAACCAGAATGTTATAGGCGCTATTTGTTCTCGTCTTTGTGTATATTTATTTCCGTGTTCATTTCAGCTCTGGGAACCCCCTCTTCCCGAGACACTTATATCTGAAGGTTATGCTGGTACCTCACTTCTGTTTAAAGGTCCTGCGGCACGCGTCTCAATAGGGATGATGTTGTGGATTCCTATTGGTCCGCGGGACCTTTAAACAGACATTTTCTGTGCCCAGGTGTGGCTGCTATTGGCAGCCTCTTCAGATGTAAGCATCTCGAGAAGCAGGGGATTCCTGGAGCTGAAATCAATGTGGTTCACTTCCGAAGACCCCGTGCTTAAAATCCCCAAGAGGTAAAGCCACTAAGATATACAGTATGGAGGTGCAGGAGTGTGGAGCCTTAAAAGAAAGAAAGAGAATGGTGTAGCTTACACAGAGATGAATAGGAAGCCAGCAGAGAAGATGAATAGGAAGCCAGCAGAGAAGATGAATAGGAAGCCAGCAGAGATTTCTGGAGGTGTGAAGTACTGTAGATATGACCCTAGAAGAGGAGGCCGTGATTCAAGCAGCAGCATTTTTAATAGACTGTAAGGGAGAGAGGTGTGAGGCAGAGTGGTCATATCAAATAATGTTGCAGTAATCAATACAGGAAAGAACAAGTGCATGCATTAGAGTTTTAAAAGACGATGAACAGAGGAAGTAGTGTATCTATGCAATGTTGCAGAGGAAGAGACAGCACAATTTAATAACAGTATTTACAGTATATGAGGGGAGAAATAGAGTGAGGAGTTCAATGTAACCCTGAGGCAGTGTACTTGCTAGACTGTATGGATAGCAGTGGGGCCTGGTTTGGAAGGGAGCTTGAGGGACTACGTGTTGGTTCAGGAGTGGCCAACTCCAGTCCTTAAGGGCCACCAACAAGTGAGGTTTTAAGGATATCCCTGCTTGAGCACAGGTGGTGCAGTCAAAGACTGAGACACCTGTGCTGAAGCAGGAATATCCTTAAAGCCTGACATTTTGGCATCCCTTGAGGACTGGAGTTGGCCAATCCTGTCTTACAGTAGTTTGTGTTCAGATGTCAAGATATTTATTTAGTTCAGATGCAATACTACAGGTGTGAAATACATGATCTTACATGCAGGTTTAAGAATAATGTGTGGAATACATTACACAGCAACTCACCGTCTTTCCTATGCAGATTCCTCTCGATGTTTGACACACAAGAAGCGCATGTCATGCCTGTCACCTGTAAAAAGCACTTTTGCGGTGCGATGTCAACTGCGGAAAAGTCTGTATGAGATTTCTTGGGAAGGACATCCAAAATGTAATCTCCACAAGGATCAATTTTCTTTGTATTCTGCAGGGTGCTCTGCTTATTTTCAGGTGCGGTGGAGTCAGTCTGGCTACAGTTAACGGAGGGCAAAGTATCTATATATATAAAAAACAAAACAAAAAAAAAACCATTAGTTCTGCTACAGTTAGGTCCGGAAAGAATTGGACACTGATACAAGTTTTGTTATTTCGGCTGTGTACCAAAATAAATTCAAGTTACAGTTAAATAATGAATATGAGCTTAAAGTGCAGTCGATCAGCTTTAATTTGAGGATATTCACATCCAAATTGGAGGAAGGTTTTAGGAATTATATCTCTTTAATATGTAGCCCCCTTTTTTTCAAGGGACCAAAAGTAATTGGACAATTGACTGAAAAGCTGTTTCATGGACAGGTGTGGGCTATTCCTTTGTTATTTCATCATCAATTAAGCAGGTAAAAGGTCTGGAGTTGATTCCAGGTGTGGCATTCGCATTTGGAAACTGTTGCTGTGAACCCACAACATGCAGTCAAAGGAGCTCTCAATGCAAGTGAATGCTTTAGTTTACGCGCAGAGGGGAGCGGAGGGCCGGTCACGAGAGCGGTTCGCCCAATGAGGGCAAAACACCTCTGTGATGTCACTGGTCGCCCGTAGACACGCCCCCGGACGGCGCTCGTAGTAAGGCCAGGGAAAGCACCCGCTTTCCCTCAGCCTCCACACGGGATAAATGTCTATGGACTCAGCCCTAGGTTGCGAAAAAAAAGAAAATCCATCAGAGAGATAGCAGGAACATTAGGAGTGGCCAAATCAACAGTTTGGTACATTCTGAGAAAAAAAAAAAAAAAAGTGCGCACTGGTGAGCTCTGCAACACAAAAAGGCCTGGACGTCCACGGAAGACAACAGTGGTGGATGATCGTAGGATCCTTTCCATGGTAAAGAAAAACCCCTTCACAACATCCAGCCAAGTGAAGAACACTCTCCAGGAGGTAAGCATATCATTATCCAAGCCTACCATAAAGAGAAGACTTCACGTGAGCAAATACAGAGGGTTCACCACAAGGTGCAAACCATTCATAAGCCTCAAGAATAGAAAGGCCAGATTAGACTTTGTCAAACAATATCTAAAAAAGCCAGCCCAGTTCTGGAACAGAATTCTTTGGACAGATGAAATTAAGATCAACCTGTACCGGAATGATGGGAAGAAAAAAAAAGTATGGAGAAGGCTTGGAACGGCTCATGATCCGAAGCATACCACATCATCTGCAAAACACGGTGGAGGCAGTGTGATGGCATGGGCATGAATGGCTTACAATGGTACTGGGTCACTAGTGTTTATTGATTATGTGACATAAGACAGAAACAGCCGGATGAATTCTGAAGTGTATAGGGATATATTGTTTGCTCAGATTCAGACAAATTCAGCACAGTTGATTGGACGGCGCTTCACTTTACAGATGGACAATGACCCAAAACATACTGAGAAAGCAACCCAGGAGTTTTTTTTAAGGCAAAGAAGTGGAATATTCTGCAATGGCCGAGTTAATCACCTGATCTCAACCCGATCGAGCATGCATTTCACTTGCTGAAGACAAAACTTAAGGCAGAAAGACCCACGAACAAACAGCAACTGAAGACAGCTGCAGTAAAGGCCTGGCAAAGCATCACAAAGGAGGAAACCCAGCGTTTGGTGATGTCCATGCGTACCAGACTTCAAGCAGTCATTGCCTGCAAAGGATTCTCGACAAAGTATTAAAAATTAACATTTTATTTATGATTGTGTTAATTTGTCCAATTACATTTGAGCCCCTGAAATATGGGGACCGTGTATGAAAATGGTTGCAATTCCTAAACGTTTCATACGATATTTTTGTTCAACCCCTTAAATTAAAGCTGAAAGTCTGCACTTCTATTGCATCTCGGTTGTTTCATTTCAAATTCAATTTGGTGGCATACAGAACCACAATAATGAAAATTGTGTCAGTGTCCAGTTATTTCCGGACCTAACTGTATATGCGTAAATATTTTCCCATTTCCTGCAGTGACAAAAACATTCTAATCACGAGCAAGTATTTAAACTACACAATTTTTAAATAAGTATGTTATGTAGTATTAGATTAAAAAAATTCACTCTTTATGCCCTTTATAATGATTTTTAATGTATTATAGGACCTCTGCTCTTATACAGGTTCCTTGTGACTGGGAGACCACTGTGGACAAGCTGCGGCGGACGTGCTCTGCAGCTGGGAGAGGCACCGAGGACATGTTGCAGAGAGGTGCCCTGCAGCTGGGAGGGGAGCTGAGGACATGCTGCGGTGAGGTGTCCTGCAGCTGGGAGAGGCACTGAGTACATGCTGCTGGGACGTGCTCTGCGGCTGAGAGAGGTGCTGCAGTGGAGGTGCCCTGTGGCTGGGAGAGACGCTGAGAACATGCTGCAGTGGAGGTGCCCTGCGGCTGGGAGAGGGGCGGAGGATATGCTGCGGAGGTGCCCTGCAGCTGGGAGAGGCGCTGAGAACATGCTGCAGTGGAGGTGCCCTGCGGCTGGGAGAGGGGCGGAGGATATGCTGCGGAGGTGCCCTGCAGCTGGGAGAGGCGCTGAGGACATGCTGCAGTAGAGGTGCCCTGCAGCTGGGAGAGGCGCTGAGAACATGCTGCAGTGGAGGTGCCCTGCGGCTGGGAGAGGGGCGGAGGATATGCTGCGGAGGTGCCCTGCAGCTGGGAGAGACGCTGAGAACATGCTGCAGTGGAGGTGCCCTGCAGCTGGGAGAGGCGCTGAGGACATGCTGCAGTGGAGGTGCCCTGCGGCTGGGAGAGGGGCGGAGGACATGCTGTGGAGGAGGTACCGTGTGGCTTGGAGAGGTGCTGAGGACTTGCTGCGGTGAAGGAGGTGCCCTGTGGCTTGGAGAGATGCTGAGGACATGCTGCGTTGAAAGAGGCCAAACACAAACCCAAATGGGGAAAGTTTTACTAACACATAAGCCTGACAGGTGTGCAAGCGGAGCTGCTGTGTCAACCCCATGACAATACTAACCAAAAACTTGTGTCAAGATATATGTAAATCAGTAGGAAAATTAAGTTGTATGCGGCCAAGCAATGCGATTTACTGTACCGGGAAAAGTTAATTGTATAAATGTTGAATGTGAACACAATAAAGATATTTGTGAAAAAAAAAAGAAAAAAAAGCGCCATTGGCGGGAAACGCGTTAGAGCTTTTCTTTTTAAACTTTTAGGTTTCATGCCTCAATAAATTTTTGTTTTTTTGCTTCAAGTTGCCTCCAGTTTTCCTTTTTGCACGGCTCCTTTTTTACCCTCTTCATCTACTTTGTCACATCACATAAAGGAAGCACCCCGAGATGCCGGGACCACCTACCTTTAGGTCTGTGAATAACCATTCATATATGTGACCGCTTAAGATTTACTGCTAAGATATGGGATCAGCTACTTTTCACCAGGGGATTCTGTTGCCAGATATTGCCCTTAGTTCCCATCGGGTGGCTACCAGCTTTTCTCAGCTGACAGTTATCCCTGTTATTTGTGATTACTGCATACAATTTCTTACAGCAGCTGCGGTTTGGCTCACAGTCTTTTGGACTTCCCGTTCATCAAGGGTTACCATCAAGTCTCTGGTTATACATACTTCGTCCAGGGCTTCGTAGCACCCTTCATTGAGGCAATTCCTCTACTTGTTGCATTTGATTGATAAACTACACCTGTATTATATACTGGGGGGGGGGGGATTCCAAGTACAAGAAAAATGTAAACATACCTGAAATAAGTGTGGCGTCAAATCCCATGTCTTCTATAGCTGCACGTAACTCCTCGGACTTCGTTTCAGATGGATTGTAGTGGATTGTCCCAATTCCATCAGCTAAACAAACTGATGCCATTAGTACACCTTTTCTTTGTAATAACAGGTTTTCAATTGATGATACACAAGATCCACAGGTCATTCCTCCAATACTCATCAATGCTGTAGTTGTGCCCAACAGCTGGTCTTGTTTACGTGATGAAGACCAATTAGATTTTGTTTTTGATTCGGGGCTCTCTTTTACACCCAATGGAAGTGCTACTTTAAACTCACCTGGAGGAAGGGCTTCAATAGCTTCTTTTAGGGAAAAAAATGTTGTAGTTATACCTGGGTTAAAACACACAACAGCATTTTTGTTCTCAAGGGACACTTTGATACTCTGAACACCAGCAAGGCCAGATATGCATCTTTCAATATTGTGTACACAAGACTTGCAATGCACGCCTTCTATCCCAAGTGTCACAGTTTCAGTGTTGTCCATAGTGAAAATGGGGCTATTGTTTAGAGCATCTACATTGTGTTGTGTAGACAAATTCTGCAAGCGTTCGATGTCAATTGTTCCAATCTTTGCGGGATCTGGTCTGCTCTTGATAGAAGCCTCAAATCCCATGCTGTCTATGTATTTCTTGAGGTCTTCTGGTTGAATGACATATGGCTGATACACAATGACAGCTTCTTGGCTCGATAGAGACACTTTGATTTTCTGCACCCCTTGAAGTTTGCCTATTTTCCCTTCAATTGTGTTGACACAAGATTGACATGTCATACCATCTATCCTGATCTTAATGAAATCATCTCCAGAATATCCAGGTTTCAGAGGTGGAGGAGTCTCTTTTATTGCCGACATACTGGCATCAAACCCCATATCTTCTATTTCCTCACAAATTTCCTGAGGAGTTATTGCTGAACGTATGTACTTTAGAACAGCGTTGTTCTGTTCTAAGCACACCTTGATGCTCACTATGCCCGCTACTTTGGAGATTCTTCCCTCGATGGATTGAACACACGATTGGCAGGTCATGCCAACAATACTGACCACAACAGAGCTCATATCAGTAGGGAAATCATCTAGACCACCATCAAAGCACTCGTTGTCAAAGGCAAAATGTGGCTTGAGTGCTGGTTTCCGTGCACATTCAGGAGAGCCAGTACTTGACAGAGTCTAGGAAGAAAACACAAGATAAACCACTTAAATGAATTCCATACAGCTAGTGAGAGAGCAATGCCATTGACTGTCAAAACTTAAAGGGATTGGATTAGACAGGCACATTTTAAGGTTTGAGTGTTCCATTTATGTGTGATCATTAATCCACTTTCTGTTCAACTATGCTATAAATCCACAGATTACTTTACTTAAGTTAATTCCATACAGTCAGTAACAATACAACGCCACTGACTGCCATAACGTCAGAAATATTAATCAGCCAAGTAATAATACATAAAATAATATCATCACATATATTAACATAAAATGAGTAATATATAAAAAAATAAGATCATGGACTGCCACAACATCAGTTATAAAATAATAGAAGTAAAGACATTGAGGTTGAAATAAGATATTGATGTCCTTTAAGTTCAATCTTTTGCTTAATTATATTTATATTTACATTTATTTATGAAATGCCATTTTTGCCATTTATGTATTGAAAGAAAAAGAGGGAAAATCCCAAACTTTCAGATTCCAGATCAATCATCCTCCTTCTGTTAAACCGGTATTATACACTGATAATTTTACATTAGAGTGACCATATTTGTCCCGGCAAAAACTGGGACAAATGTTGCACATGCACAGTTGCCGCTTGCCTAGTGCGCATGCGCAAACAGCGAGCGCAGACTGCGCATGGGGCGAAGAGTGCATGTCAGCAGCTTGTGCGCATGCGTGATCGACTTTTTCAGTCGCTCATGTGCGATTGAAGATTGCCGATCAAGCATGCGCACAAGCAGCCGGCAAGTGCAGATCGCGCTCGAGCAGCCGGCAAGTGCCGATCGTGCATGTGTGGCCAGCAGCATAGAGAATCAGGACAACACCCCAAAAAGTCAGAACAGAGGTCTGAAAACCGGGACTTTCCCAGCTAAACCAGGAAGTCTGGTCACCCTAACTTTAACACTTTGAGTAATGGAGGGGACATACCACCAGAGTGCCACATCCCCTCCGGCACATTGCGATTTTGTGACCACTCCTCAGAGCGATCACGTGATCGTGACATCACTGACAGTAGAAAAAGAGTCCTCCACTTCCAGCCACATCCCCCCTAGAAAATGAGCATTAAGACCATGACGTAACCACTATCTCATGCAGCCCTGAACTGCCAGACCTCATGACATGGGGTGAATAGAAGGCATCTACAATGACCGGACCCTCAGCCCAGTGTGCAGTGATTTTTGTATGCGAGAAAGAGAGTGAATGAGTTTTTTTTTTCTTCAGTTTGTTGAAACTGGACCCTCTGACAGCAAGGGAGTTAATTTATGATGTGAAGTATTTTTTTCTACCTTTCATTTGGAGTTTTATAAATAATGTAGACTGTTGATTTAATATATAGAGCAGCACACAGTATATAGAGCCATGGCCATTTTGGTAACCCTGACCTTCATCTACTGCAGTTTGTGAGTGCTTCCAGAAAAAAGCCTGCCCTGGGTTATTTCTCAAACCTTTAAAGTATAATTCACCTTTTATCAGGAACACTGCATAGAGAAGTTTATGAAGGAAAGCAGTGTTTCCTTTTTGGGGATAGTCCAGGAAAAAAGAGACACCACTAAATTATCTAAAAGTATGCTTCTAAAGTGCCATATATGTATACATCTATCAGTGGGTTAGTGTTTGTCACCACTGAGATTTCACTTTAATCTACATAAATGCCTTGTGAATCCCACCCATATTTTTAATTTTGATTCTAATCTGATGAAATTTAGACCACTTTGCTGCTCAAGGGGGGATCCACCAGGCACTCAATGTAAAGGTTCACATGCTTTTTCACATATGGATATTGAATGTTGAATCATTTGTGGATGAATAAATGTTGAACAATTATTATATTAATTGTGTCGTTTGATCAGGTTATCTTTATCTATTATTAGGACTGAGATCTAATAAAATGTTCACATATTTCAAGCATAAAATGTTAAGGGGTTCACAAACTTTCTCGCACCTGTAGATTATTTATACACACACACACACACACACACACACACACACACACATATATACATAGTATTTTCCCGATTATAGGACAACCCAGAAAATAAGGTGACCCTGTAATTTTAGAAGCAATTGTAAAGAAAAAAGCACACACACAGTGTGTCTGTCTATCTCCTCCCACAAGCAACATGGCTGCCTCGGGCCCCAAGATGGCGTTTCCTGCATTTTACCCTCCTACCTCTAACATCCGACTGCTAATTGGCCCATAAAGTGGGCGGGCCGATTATGAGTGTATGTAGAGTACTTTTAACTTAACTTTATTTTTTTTTTAACTAGCAGTTTCACCAACAATGAGCGGACTAAAGTTACAGTGAGAAACACAGAAATTCCCTTTTGTAGGCCGTATATCCCAGTAAGCTTTTCATTTACCGCTCATTCATGCAAGCAGTGACAATATATTGTGCCTATTTAAAACAAAGTTAGCTTTTGGGGAACAAGTGTGCAACCACATATATGTTGTGACAACAATAGTGACCAATAAGGGACTCAATTTGTCACACAATCACTCTAAACTCCAGAGCAGGCCTGCGCAACATACGGCCCGCGGGCTCCAGTGGCGTGGTGCGGTGATCTCCGTCTTCTGCCTTTGAAATTCTACGGTTTCCCCTGCTGGTCCTGAAAAAAAAATGGGTGTGTTGCCATGGCAAAATGATGCTACAATGTCCTGTTGCCATAGCAACACCGTGTCATTTCACGCCGCGCTGTTATTTTTTCAGGACCGGCGGGGAAAAGAGTAGAATTTGCAGGGGAGAAGACGGAGATCGCCGGACCCCGCCGCAGGTAAGGTTTTGTCCCCCCTGGTGGCTACTGCAGCGCCCGCGGGGACAGGAGCCGCCCCTCAATGGCGGTTTTTCAGACTCACATTAAAATTGTGAGTAGATCTAGCGATGGAGCGCAAGGCCACGCCTCCCGGTGGTTCAGCCAATGAGGACGAACCTGCCGGGTGACGTCATGGCTGTGCCCCGTCACTCTCCCCCTCCCGTCTTTCCCCCTGCAGACCGGGGAATTCGGCTGCACGCGCCGCCAGCGGGACCGTAGCCACAGAGTCGTGAGGTGTGGGGGGAGGGGTGAGGTTTTGTATTTTAACCCCGGAAATTAGATCATTTCAATTAAAGTGCGGCCCAAATCAGCTTTCCTTAGAGCAATTTGGCCCATTTCACTTTACAGGTTGTGCAGGGCTGCTCCGGAGCTGGCTGGTACTAGAGCTTCCGCAAACTAGTATCCCAATTACTTTAGGATGTATCTTTTCATATTAAAGCAGCAAAGTGCGAAAAATCCTATATGGTTTTTTTTTTTTTTTTTTTTTAAATAAAACGTTGTCTAAAGAAGTTCCATATAATTCTCCCATTATATAACTTTTAAACTCTTTTCCCTAGATCTTTTATTGCATCTCTATCATATGGGCCAACATTATTGACATTAATTTCTATTTTAGTTATGTTAGGATGGTTTTAACCAATTTATTATTATAAGCTTTTTCTGCCACGGTCACTATTACCATTGCTAATTTCGGAATGATTGCTTATTTACTTTATCTTTTTGTTTTTCAAAATTTCCAAATAATAACGCAAGATAAGATTTTTCAAATCTACACTCCTGCCATTTAAAATGTTTTTTTTTTTTTTTTAATGTACTAATCATTCTTTGGTTGCAACAGCAACCATTTAGAAAGTCATATCCACTTCCTCCTTGAAATCGGCTCTGATACACACCTTTTTGAACTCTGCCCTTTAGCAACAAAGTATCACAAACAGATCTGTTACTTTGTTCCAAACAGCAGGCTGCATTACTCTGAAAGCGGTAACAATAATATGTTACACTTGGTAATATGTTACATTGCAGCTGCAGCATTTCACAGGCTGCAGCTCAAAGTTAGAAGGCAGACATTTTGTTAGGCACACAATCAAGAGTTTTACAACTGGAGCACTAAACAATTGCCATCCTAGGTAAGAATACAGAATGATATATTGTCACATGCTTTATATATACAAATAAGAAGAAGAAAAAGAGGGGGCGGGGAATTGCTGCTTTCAGTGTCACTCCACCTTCCTCACCTGCCTTAATGGATGAAGTACATTTTTATAGAGGCTTTTAAATCCATTTTCACAAGCGTTATACTGTAAGAAAGGTACTTACACCCATGGTTTGCTCCCTCTG
>NC_134485.1:356068390-356173460 GCF_040206685.1 Ascaphus truei
TGCCAAAGGGCATTATCCTGTAACAGGCTTTGGTGAAACTCCCCCAGAAACCGGTGGGAATAATTTAGAGCAAAGTCTTCTGTTACATTGACATAGCAGTTATGTACATCAATTAAATACTGATACAACCAATACTGGGACCCAAGACAGAACCATTGAGGTTTTATACATATCTTGACATATTACTTCCAGCTAGAGACATATAACAATGCAGTGAATTGTTCATCTTTAGCCAGCTGCACAAACCTGATGCAGGTACAGGTGGGGTGAAGCAATAAGTAGCAAGCAAAACATGAGAATCTAGAAAAATCAAGGTGGTCTTGGGTATACTGTAGCTTCGGATAGCTAAAACAGTTGTAATGTGCCTAATTTCAAGAGTCTCTTGGCACCTTAGTTGCCAAAAGATGTCAAACACAATGCTTTGTGGTGTTTGATGCAATTTGTAATGTAAGCTTTCTCTTTTCCCATATTGTGCAGTGAAACACTTGTGTACATTTAATACGGTGTTTGTACTAAATTCATAGGCACACCATATATGGATTTTACTTTAAATTGTGTACTTTAAATAATACAAAATTCATCATCATCATTTTACTGAATTTATGGATTCCCAATAAATGAGATATTTTGACCGTTTCTCGCTTTTTGAATATTTGTGAACAAAAGATGTCAAATTACTGTGATTACAATAGGAGTGATGTAATTAAATAAACCAGAACATCTGCACTCTCTAGGACATAAACAAGCTCTTCTATGTCAACACTGTTGCTGCCCTGGAAACAGAAGGGTTAATAACATTCCAGACACGGCTTCTTGTGAACACCGCACAGATGGAGCCTCTCTGGCTGTAAAGCTTCATTTATTCTTCGGATACCATAATTATAAAGAATATTAAAGCATTGAATGCATTTGCGAAAGTGCATTAAATCAAGTTGTGGCATGAAAGCAGACACAAGCGTAAACATAAATGATGCCATTAATAAAATGAGGGATACGTTTTAAACAAAGACAGCATGTTCTATCAAACAGTGTACCTGTAGGTTTAGAAATAAAAGGAAAGTAGTGGTGTCCTGTAACGCTTGGCACAATCCCACTTTGGTCACTGAAGCTTCCTTTCTCCCCAACACACACAAACTAATTCACTGACCTGCTCTGCGGCGCCTCCTTTATCTCCAGCCACGATACCCATCTCCGTGCCCCCTTCTTTATCAGACGTGTCCGGGGGAAGCTTGGAGTTCTGAACCCCATACAGTGGTGCGGGGGCTTCACTAGGCAACTTTCGATAAGACACCAGATCCATATTTTTTTTAGTATCCGAGTTAGTTGGAACGTTTTTTCTGTCTACCGGTGTCTCTAAATTGTCCTTAGCAACTACCATTATTACAAAATAAAATCCGAACAAATATATAGCAAAGAACAAATGTCAAGCAAATACAAGTTTAAAATAGACAACTTGTTATTGCATTTAAAAGTATTCTTAATTCTGTTGAATGCCGATGTCATGCGCACGAGCGGAGCAAAGTTATGATCAGAATCTTCCAGCTTTACAGACTGGAGCTGGTTGCACTCAGCTGTACGCACTTGAACAATATTGAAACTCTTCCTACTAATTAGCATCTCCATCACTCGCTAATTTGGATTCAGCCCTGCTTGGCTTTGCACACCGCCCTACAGCTCGATCAGAGGAGGGCTGTCCTTCACATGCATATCAAATGACAGCACTACTGTAAGCACCCGGCAGCACATCCCACTGTGTCCATGTGCAGAATCCTAACCCCTGCACACCTCCTATCATATAGTTAAGAGCCTAAGTTTATCACATATGCCACCATTAATCCAATGTCTACAACAGGTATGTTTTGAATCACAATTTAAGAAAGCAATAGTGCTTTTTATTATCACATCTGAACTATGGAGACTCATAGCGTATAACTGAATCTGTCATTATTTCTGCACCCTTTTGGATCACAAGAGAAAAAAAGCAAGCCACAGAGAGTATTGCTTTATCTCATTTCAACTATAGCTGGAAAATCTTTACATTGCAAAGAAACATTTATTATTATTTTGCCAGGAGTATAGACCCCAGATGTCCGACAAGCAATACAACTAGCAATCTGATTCCACTTAATATGTTTTACTTAGCGGTCTAATTTCTCATATTTTCATGCGGTCAACAAGATATTCTTGGCCCTCGGGGTGCCCGTTTGACCACTATTAACTTGAAGGAAAATAAATAAGAAAATAAAACAAATTGCACCAAGAAAAAAAGTGTTGTAATGAAGAATAAAGCCAGAAACCAGCGAGCGTCTCGTGATATTCTAACAACGGATACCTGCTTTGTGTCCCATACAATTCCAGGAGGCATAGATTCAATATAAAGAGAATAGGTCTCCATAAATTAAACCTTAGTCCAAGTTATTGCCCACTGTTATTTCCATACGTTTTTCTGCCTGCCTGATTTTATATTTTGTATATGACGAAGACAAATATTTATCTTTTGTAGAGAGAGTGGCGTGTTACGGTTTTTGTAATATGTTGTGCCATCATCTGTTGATGGGAACTAGTTAATTCTTAATGTTTGTGACCGTGGCAAGTCCCTTTACATCCTTGTCACTTGTGATAACCATTAGGTTTTAAGAGATACTGTACGAAGAGAAGGCGTCGTTTCATAACTCTGGCAACGCTCTCTCTCTAAGTTAGAGTAAATGAGTACTTTAGTAACAGATACCTTTTTTTATTAGGACTATTGATATTATAAGACAAGCTTTCGAGAGTTCTCCTCTTCTCCTCAGGTTAGCAATACTGATTTATAAAAATTCCATGAGCTGAACACAGATGTAAAAAAAAAGTGTGTGTGCAGAAATCAAAACATAATTTCAGTGCCAAAACGCAAAGAAGTTTGACTTAGAAAGCGTGTTGTGTGTGTGTCTGAGTTAGTGTGTCAGTCAGTGTGCGTCTGTGTGTGGTGGGTGGGGGGTTTCTCCGTGTCCTGCTGCTGGTGCCTTCTGCCGGACGCAGCACCTACTGCGCAGGCGTGCCTGGCCGGAGCATTTGGCAACGGCTCCGCATACACACCGAGCTGGCAACACTGGCGGCCTCTTCTGCCAGCAGTGACATCACTTCTGCGGCTGCACTTCCGTCACCATGAAGGCAATTTACTCCAAGGGAAATGTTCATTTGGTAGGTGCCAGCAAAGACGTTTCACTTCAAAAATAAAGTTTGCAGCATGTGTTGTTGCATGGGCTTGTGCCATGAACAGCGTCCTTCCGTTCGTTATGATATTGACTAACTTCTGTCTGAGGTTTGGCTGCTGCCGGAATGCATGGATGGGAGGTTTGGAGAAGATGTCTATTAATATGTTTCCTCCTGTCAGCATCGGTTGCAGATCTCCGATTATTTTTCGCATTCTCTCTATCGCAGGGTTGTATGTGGTCACTAGGGGTATGCGTGTGGTTATATTTTTCTTCTTTTATTGGAGCAAGTGTTCTCATGGGGCTTTAAGTGCAGTTGTGATTGTTGTGGCAACAGTCTTTGGCTTGTATCCCTTCTGTCTGAACGATTCAGTCAGGGTTGTGAGGTGTCTGTTTCTGTCTTTAGTGTCAGAGTATATACAGTGATAGCTTATAGCCTGGCTGTGTATGATGGCTCGTTTTGTATGCGTGGGATGGAAGCTGGAGTTATGGAGGTAGCTACATCTGTCTGTGGGTTTCTTGTATACAGATGTGTGTAGTTTGCCATTCTTCCGTGTTACTGTGGTATCTAGAAAGTTCACTAGTTTTGTAGAATAATCTATTTTGCGCTTCATTGATGGGTGGAATGAATTTAAGGACTCCTACAATTGTTTTAGATTTTCTTTGTCCATATTACAAACAGATCATCAATGTGGCTACGAATCTCTGATCAAGATTGGTATATTGCGGTGCTATCCTGGTGTCAATTGCAGTCCCTATTAGTTGTAGGTACATTTCCTTGTTGAAGCCGAAGTAGTTGTGTGTGAGGATGTATTCTATCAGTTTGGTAATTACTTCAGTGCTGTATTTCTGAGCCCGGGGACATGTTGCAAGGAATTGCAAGCCTGCCTTAGTGCCATCCTTGTGGGGGATGTTACTGTACAGGGATTCTACATCCATGGTAACTAGTAATGTGTTGGATGGTAGTTGTTTGATGTTACGGTTACTGAGAACATTTATGTTATCTTTGGATGAAGCGGTTGGTGTTTGTGACTACCGTATTTCCTCGATTGCAAGACGCACTTTTTTTCCCATTTTCACATGGCTGAAATACGGACTGCGTCTTACAATCGATGTACTAAAAAAACCCAGCCAGGGGGCGCTGCAGAAGAAGCCACAGCATCTTCCCGCATTTTACCAAAAGCTGCTATGGGCAGTGCGGTGGTCGGCTGTTTGAACCATGGGCCCCCTGCCCGCTCGTTCCCCTCTGCAACTCACATCCCCCAAACCCCCTGCAACGCCGAGAGGATTTCTGCAGTGTCCGGTGTCACGAGCGTCCCCTCCCCCCACCCCCTTCCGCTTGCTGCCTTGAAGAGACGCCTCCCCCACCACCCCACCCAGAAGGAGAGATGATTTCAGAAGTGGTTGAAGTGACGGGTGCCTCTCCCATTGCCCCCCTCCCCGACTAGCAGCTGACCGATGCGGCACTTCACCGGCTGCCTCTCCCATTGCCCCCCCCCCCGGCCCGCGACTAGAAGCTGACCGATGCGGCACCTCGCCGGCTGCCTCTCCCATCCCTCCCACACCTCCCCCCGCGACTAGCAGCTGACCGGTGCGGCACTTTGCCGGCTGCCTCCCCTCCCCCCGAGACAAGTAGCTGACTGTTGCGGCACTTTGCCGGCTGCCTCTCCCATCCCTCCCCCCGCCCGCGACTATCAGCTGAGCGGTTCGTTCGCCGGCTGCCTCCCCCCCATCAGCTGAGTGGTGCCGGAACGTTAACACAGCCTGAGGGGTTAATACACAGCTCTCTAGCTGGCCCACTTTTCACCTTCAAAAAGGTCCCTCAAATAAACAATATCTCCCCTCAATCCGTCCCCATATACCATCTGTCAAAAACAGCAAACTTGTGAGCACGTGACTTGGATATGTAACCAGGGTTAATACACATGGCTACTGTCGCCAACTCACCTTTCTCCTCCGCAAGATAATATTAACTGATTGAAAGTAACCCCTTACTGGATTGCAATCATATCTATCCACTGCCACGGAAGGTTCTAACATTTGTGACGTGCCTTGGACGCAGATAACATTTGGCAAGCTTGCAGTGTTTTCATGTCCAAAATGTATTTGAGAAAATGTAATTGAATATTTGTTTGCTGCCTACACTCTAACAGAATACAGACATTTTCCATGAATAGCTTGCACTGAAATGAACACAGTACACTTGAAAAAGAAACCCATGGGGTTCTGAAAGTCCTGTACACGGTCATTTCAATAAAGCTGCTAAAACTAGAACTACTACTAAAAACAAAATAATCACCAAAATGTCAAGGTAACTTGAATGTTGAGTCAAGTACATAAAATCTACAACTTTCTATGAGAAATCTATATTTAAGGTACAATCCAACTGAGCGATAAATATTGCAATACAGATAAATTGTTCCGCCATTTAACACCTTTTCAACCTTCTCACTATTTGTCACATAACGTAAGCAATGTTAAAATGCTTTTCAAATTAATTCTTGAATGAGTAACTCATTCCAGCCTGACAATAAAATAATCACATGCTATACAGTGCATACGCCTTTCTTCAGGGGATTATGTCTAACAGTGAGCGGAAGCCTCCTGTGATTTGTAAGTTGTAGCAATCAGGGAATAGTTCTAAAAAAAATATTCACAATAGCCATGGTTACTTGCGACAGAAAACATGAGCGCAGTCTGCTCTGCCTCTAGTGCTTTAGAAAGGCACACACGCTAGTCTTTAATAGTGAATACAATCAGAACCTTATTGGCTATGCCATAGCAAATACACGTCTGATTTGTATTCATTATTTAAGACTGGTGTGCTACTCTCTACTCATCTTGTGCAGTTGCAGCTTCAGCAGGGACTGAGCACCAAACAAAGTATTTAGTATGTTAGCTGTGCATCCTTACTTAGATGGGTTTGTTTTGTAGTGGGGCAGAAAAACACTCCCATAAATTAAAATCCCTCTTTATTAATTATCGGTACCATTAAAAATGGAAGTAAAAAAACAAAAACTCATATACCTATAGGATAGACTTATTGATAATAGACAGACCAACTATTTTGGTTTATCAGCTCATTATTCATTCTTATTCATTTGGTGAGAGGTAAGTTGAAGGTATGTAAACTAGGGAAGTACCATAGGCTGTTTTCAGTCTGTGGGAACGGGCATGATTAAGGGGCATTTGGATCCGAAAGGTCCCCCCCCTACATTTTTATCGCCTTAAACTTTACGTGTATTGTACGTTGTTCACCTTCCTTTTGTTGTTTTGTGTTTCACCCCCTTGTTCCCCTTGTTCCCCTCCTCTCCCTCTGTACTGTTTTTCTCCACAAGATGTAATCTCCAGACCCTATGCCAGGGATGATTTTGTAGCTGCTATTACATTCAATACATTGATCCTCTTGTTGACAGATTTTGTCTTTATTCCTTTATTGTTTGCTGGGGACCCCTGTATATATTAATGAATTAACATGTTTTGTAACGGTTCTAGGGCCCCCATCCAATCTCATATTGGTCCCTGTGGTCTAATCGGCCCCTATTACATGTCTGTGTGATGTGGTGCACCTGCTGGTAACAGGACTCCTGAGTCTCCCGGTGGTTGGTATAGGGGAATATCACCATGACAGGCATCTGAGGTAGTGTTCTGAGTCCTACTCACATTCGGTACAGCGCCTCCACCCCATCAGGATCCCTATGGCAGCAGGGGGAAGTATCTGATGGAGAACTACTCCTTGGTGCATCCTTCTGCTGAATAACTCCACACTCACACAGAAGGGATCTTTTGAACCAAGGCATCTTTAATGTCATCTTCTCTGGCAGACTGCACATCATATTGGATGTACTTAGCCCAGCATTTCCGTGGGGTACTCCATTTAGAAGGTTCCTCCTCTCTTAATTGAGTTGCTCTCCACCTCTCCCCTAAGGGAGGACCACCAGCTGTGCCAGGTCCCTGGACACAGTGTGTAATCAGCTTGCACTCTGACTGTAAGGAATCCGCTCCGCAGTTTACTGGTTGCCTTACCTTGCAGACCGGTGCAGTCCTGGAGCACCTCTCCTGATGTTTGCTGCAGCCTGGATTCACTCACCAAAGCAATACACACTCCCTCTGGTATCTACTGCAGCTGTGCAGCCTATCACTGCAACCTAGACTTGCATTCATTCATTGGAGCAGTACCTTCACACCCCCCTCCGGGGATTGGCCCGCTGGCCTTTAAGTATTGTCTTCCCATAATGCTCCCTGCCGAGCATAGTCCTTCCTGGATGTCACTATCTGTTCTGCCACAAGCCCTCGCTTGTTCCTGTCTCTCATGCTGAAGCGGAGTATTCTCCTTGTTGTCTGCAGCTCCAGGTTTCCTAAGGCCGGCTGCTATATTCACGCAGCGGTCTGCTCCAGTCTCCTGTGTTGTAGCTGAGTACTCTTCTTGTTCACTTCAGCTCCTTGTTTCCTGTGACCGGCTGCTATATTCACGCAGCGGTCCACTCCTGTTCTCCTGTGCTGAAGCAGAGGTTTTCGTCCCTGCGTCCCTCAGCCTCCTGTATTCCTGCACTGAAGCGGATGTTTCGTCCCTGCGTTCTTCAGTCTCCTGGATTCCTGCACTGAAGCGGAGGTTTCCCTGTGTATCTTCAGCTTCCTGGTTCCTGGGGCCTACTCTTTCCCTAATCTAGAGAGGCCGTGTCCTGGTTCCTGCGCTGAGACAGAGGATTCCCTAGCCCGCTCAGGACTCTTGCGCTGTAGCACTGGTGCACCCGTGCAGCAAAGCGGTGTGCTACTCTGGTCTGCCTACCATCTCCTGTGACCAGTACCATGGGCCATGGTCGTCGCTCGCGCAGAGGTCAACCCCGCGCTCCTAAGCTGAAGCGGGGCTCTCTTGACTACCTGTTGCCGAACTCTTGCCTGAACAATGTTTATCCTGATGTCTCCTGTCCTGACCCTGGCTTCTACAACGACGACGCTGTCTTCTCCAATCCTGATCCTGCGACATATGACTACGAACTGCGCAATCCGGATCAGCCTGCGCGGTCTCAGGTCGGTGCTTTTACAACCCCACCTCAGCCTCGCGGTCCGGTCCTGGTTTGTGGCGAGCAGAACCCTGACACTGACAGACAGACTTGAACTGCTCAGACTGAACACCTTGAACTCTCCTTAGAACACACTAACTTTAGGCAGTGCTGTGTCTTATATAGACTCCAGAAAAGATCCACCTCTGTGTCACTAACAGTGGACACAAAGCATGTTGTCACTTCCTTTGTTACATATGACACTTCACCAGGGTTTAAGGGCAAACCTCCATGATTGTTACTGGCAACCCTGCCTACTTACCAGGATTACTGCCAGCATGAGAAAGATATGTACACCATTTTTACACATGGCTACATAACATTGTGTCACTTCCTCTGTGACGCAATTAGTTTTTTTTTTCCATTTATCCACCAAAGCTTTAATCATCACTGTTGTCACAAAAGGCATCAGATGTCGCATTAGCGGAGTATTATTTTGTTGTGACCTTGTTCTTCATAAATTTCAAATGAACTTTTTTGACATTGTCAAATCACCATTATCGGAGGCTGACTACGCCATCAAGAGAATGTATTGTCTTTTTAGTGGTGCTCAGTGCAGCTAGTAGTTCCATTATGTTGCCCCGCACAAACTGTAGGCTTGCAGAACTGGACTTTAAATGCTTCAAACACATTAGTTGTTAGAGCTCCAACATCAAGACAAACCCTTAAATCATTAATGGTTACAGCTCGAGCTCCAACAAGTGCTTCATGAACACATTTGTAACCTTTCCATACGGCTTTAGAAGCATCACTAAAAGCAGACTATCATGTAAAAAAATATACTTCAGGATAAGTCTCAGAGTTAGAAAAACTAAGACGCGTAGTTAAACATTTTCACAGTTGAATTGACTGACAAGTTTGTGTAGCGGCTTTTCAAAAATGGGAAAGAAGATACCGTTTCAGTCCTGGCTTCAGTGCACTATGTTCAACTAAATTAAATCAATGAATGGCTCAAGGCATCAAATTTACAAATGTTTCTACACCTCACTGATGTCATATCCAACACTTATAAAGTCAATTCTGCCAGCACTGTGATTTCAAGAAGCTCTGGTACAGTATGTGTGTGTAACCATGGAGTAGAACATGTTGTTACCAAAACTACGTATCTGCAGACATGGCTGCAAATCAGACAAGCCAACTGTTCCAGGATTTCCCTCCAGGCCAGGTATTCAGTTTACCACATTCAGTAGCAGGACTAATTGAATCATAGGTGGACTGAACGCTCCTGAGTAGGACACAGAGCTGTGACGCTACATTATGCGGATATCAGGAGTCTGTCTGTTTCTCATGAGCTGGAGAGCAGATTGCATTCTGTTTCTTCCTAGTACCGGCCACAAATTGGTTCTAATCCGACCTCCTTTGCCTCTGTATATACCAGGGAAGAATCAACTGCAACAATGGTGCCACAGGAGGAAGTCACAACCTCTATATTAATGATCAATTGGTTAACTGAGAAAGAAGCTAATAGGCAGCTTGAAAAAATGTAAGTAATAAAGGGACTTAGCCCCAATGGCTAGATTCCAGAGTTCTTAAAGGGCTAAGGTCAATAACAGCCAAACCATTACATTTAATATTCAAGGACTCAATTTCCACAGGCTCTGTATAACAAGATTGCTTTATGCCAGACGTGTTGCCTATATTTAAAAAGGGAACTAGATCAGAACCGAGGAATTACAGACCTGTGAGCTTGACTTCAATAGTGGGGAAACTACAGTACTTGAAGGTTTAGTACGGGATAATAGTCAGGAAAACCTAAATGGATAACAAAATGATTAGTTATAGTCAACATGGATTTATGAAAGATTGGTAGTGCCAAACTAACCGTATTAGTTTCTTTGAGGAAGAAAGTAGGAATTCAGACCATGGTAATGGAGTTGATGTGGTCCCCTTAGATTTTGCAAAGGCTTTTGATACGGTTCCACACAATAGGTTGGTGTACAAAATAACTCAGTAAAAATATTTGCACCGAATTGAAAACTGGTTGAAGGATAGACAATAGAGAGTTGTCATAAATGGAACTTTTTCAGATTGGGCTAAAATTGTGAGTGGAGTACCTCAGGGATCGGTACTGGGACTCCTGCTTTTCAACTGGTTTATTAATTACTTCGAGGTTGGCATAGAGAGCAAAGTCTCCATCTTTGCTGATGACACCAAATTGTGTAAGGTAGTAGAATGAGGGCAGGTTGGGATTTCTCTCCAGAAGGACTTGGCGAGACTGGAAACTTGGGCAGGTAAATGGCAGATGAGGTTTAATACAGATAAATGTATGGTTATGCATTTGAGAAACGATAATAAACAGGAAACTTACAATTTAAATGGGGATAAATTAGGGAAATCTTTGATGGAGAAGGAAGTAGGAGTGCTTGAAGACTACTTAGCAATAGTACCCAATGTCATGCAGTAGCTGCAAAGGCAAACAAGATCTTTTCTTGCATTAACTGGGCAATGGATGGAAGGCAAGTAAACATAATTATGCCTCATTATATTAGTAAGACCACAGCTTGAATATCGAGTTAAGTTTTGGGTACCACTTAATAGAAAATACATTATGGAACTAGAAAAAGTGTAGAGAAGTGCCACCAAATTAATAAAGGGGATGACAAATCTGAGTTATGAGGAGAGGCTAGCTAAATTATATTTGTTTACCTTAAAAAAAGATGATATCTAAGAGGGGATATGATAACTATATACAAAAATATTTGGGGACCATACAAAGAGCTTTCAAAAGAACTATTCATCCAAAGGACAGTACACACAACACGGGTTATACCTTAAGGTTGGAGGAAAAGAGATTTCACCTGCAACAAAAGTAAAGGGTTCTTTACAGAAAGGGCAGTTAAAAAGTGAAATTCGTTACCCATGGAGACTCTGATGACAGATACAATAGATATCTTCAAAAAAAAGGTTGGACATCTTGTTAGAAAGGAACGGTATACAGGGATATACCAAATAAGTAAACATGGGAAGGAGGTTGATCCAGGGAGAAATCTAATCGCCAATATTTGAGTCAGGAAGGAATTTATTTTTTTCCCTTATGAAATATCATCAGATGATATTTAATTTTTTTTGTTTGCCTTCCTCTGGATCAATATTCTGCAAGTACAAATAGAGGATAAAGTATCAGTAGTCGAAGTGTAGCATAGGTTGAACATGGACGCATTTCTTTTTTCAACCTCATCTACTATGAACTATGTAACTATAAAAGTACAACTGATGCTAGTTGGTCCACATATCTTAACCTAAGGTTCACTTGAAAAATATTATGGCCCTTTGAGTTAACAATCGATATTGTGCACAATAATACCTGATATACTCAGTGAGTACATTGACCGTTGCCGACTACATACAGCTCCAAAACCATGTGAACATATTCTAAGGACTTGTCCATATCGTTCATCTTTTTAATGGTTAGTTGTACTTTGTACATTTAGTCAGTGTAACTTCTACAGGACACAGCCCAATAAAAAAACAACTATAATCTGAAATGTTTTTATGCAATGCAATAATTGTGTATTTAATATATCAACAAAGGGCTGATGATCAATTAAATAATAAAGCTAAATCATATCAAGTAATGAACCGTATGATTTTCCATTGCGTGTTATCATGCTCAGTGTCCTGCATCTCTCTGCTATCCAGTGGTCACTACTAACAATGTCATTTATGCATTGACTGGGTGGGTGTAACTTTAATATAAAGTTTTAATTTGAGATGATTATTATTTTTTTAAGCAATGTACAGTATCCCTAATGTTAGCAACATCTGATAGATAATTTAATCACATTGTATATTCCTGGCATCCATGGAGAGGGGAAAGTTAAAAAAAAAAAAGTGAAACGTTCGTGAAACTAACCGGGAACTTAGTGTATAATACATTTTATTTTTTTTAAATGCCCATAACTTCAATATGCTTTTTTAGAAAAATAATAAAAGAAAACTTAACAAAAAAAATAAAATAATAAAGACAGATGAATGTTTGGGTGTAGTCTGCCTTTAAAACGACGAGCCAATGAAACTTCATCAAAAACAAAAATCACACACACAAACACATACAAATACTCTTACATTATTACCAACTAATGCAATCAATGTTCTCTTCAATCGAGGGTGCTGGATCTTACATGGACTCCTCACACATTACTTGCGTCACGCATCGGTATTCCTCCCCTTCACTATTTGAAAGCACAGGTAGCACTATGGTGCATGGTCATTGTGTTAGGGGGTGTGATGTCAGGAATCTTATCCATGTCAGCTATAGGTGACCGGTAGGTTTCTACCACCTTAGACCTGATGTATTACTGTTAATAAAAGAGGTCTAAGTGAAGAATAGAAAGACACTGAAGGTGCTATATCTAGTTTTAATAGGGGTCATATGCAGTGGTTTCTCCCAAATAGTGATGGGCACATTTTCTTCCTTTATTTTGCATGTTTGTGAAAGTTCACACCCGCTTGGGAGTGTGAGAAAATGCTAACTTTTCATCAATTACAGCAACATTTTACAACTTTTGACAGAATTTTTAAAAACATGCCAGTAAATAAAGAGCTACGTATGTGCTGGCACCAGTTTACTGGTGATGCCAAGGGGTCCTATGTTGGAATTTTCAGCACATTTTGCCTCGTGGGTTTATAATGATAGAAGTAATGATTTAGTGATGAGCACAATATACAATCTTAACGCTTTTATGTGAATTCTCATGACAGCGAAAGGTTTGTACATAAAGCAGACTGTTGTGCTGTGTAACCTGTTCTTTCCTTATTATGCCAGCCACCTGCAAAAGCAATAACTGTTTTGAAATATTAATATATGTTTCATGAAACGCAACACCAATGTAGGATATATCGCTCACTGATATGTATAAGTAATAAGTATATGAGAGTCTGATTTTGCCTAAAGTATCAAGGTAGATACCAGGTGCTACCTATGTGCTGGTTTGAAATGTATTTTCAAAATAGAGAGAGGTTTTATGTTGAAAAGCCTTTCTCCAGCAAGAAGCACATTTATGGTGCACGCCTAGGCTGTTAAAACTTAACATTTATTTATGCCATGATTAAAATAATGGTACACATACGAAATAAATTTGTCATCAAAAAATAAACTGTGTGTATCGTATTCTTTAAAAACTTAGTATTGTAGGGGGGTGCAAATGGTAGGCTCTGTGCTATGAATACATACACATCAGGGTTATGTTTGTCATGTGATACTTATGTATAACAATCCCACGACGATGGGTTGGTGTATCCTGCTGTAGGCAGATGCTGAGGTTGGGCTGATAAGGGTTAATTCCCAAAGAAATTTGCCATACCACCGGTAAGATGAAGTGGCTATTTATCAAGGGTATGTAATGTCTAATTGGTTACCATGAATAGTACTATATAGAAGACCTTGCTCCAACACCCCTAATGGTGTTTGCGTGCTGCCCGGGAAGGTGGCTAGTAAAGACTGGAGAGATATATCCACAGACGGATACAGAGGTCCCTGATTATGGCGCACTGCAGACCTTTATTTTATAATGCGGTCAGAGGTAGAAAACAGATGACATAAATAAAATCAATTTTATTAGCATAGTAGGTATAGTTTAAAAATAGACATATAACCAAGTGAGGGTATATGTCTATATGTTGAAGTTTATCAGGTATTTCATTCACGCCCTATTGGAATGTATGCAGTGTTTGATTTATAGCGATAAGTGACCAGTGTAGAGGATGGTACAGTCCTGTATTCTGAGCTGCCTCTCTCACATAAGTATGTGTAGGATCTAATGTTTTACTAGGGATTTAATGTCCTATATCTGGCTGCACGTATTTGATGTTAGCAAGTCCTGGTGAAGAAATATAAGCGGACAGGTGAGGATGTTGATCCTGAGAGTACGCCGACTCTCTCTGATCTCGTGAGGTAGGTAAATAGTTAATATTAGCTGCTTCTAGTTAGGAGATACAGACGGATGGGTAGGGATATGGGTCCTGAATGCGTAGTGACTCTCTCTATTCTAGTTTAATAATGGGAGAGTGTTATAGGTCATCATAGTGTCCCTGATGCGTGTATCCTCTATTGGTTTCACTGCGCATGCGTCACTCTCCTTTAGTGGATATCGTATTGTTGTAACCAGGGAGAGGGACAGGAAACCCACAGGGTAAATATATCTGGATCGCTTAATAAATATATAGATAAATTGTTGTCGCTATGTTGGTGTGGGACTAGGAGTCATAAATTTATTTTGTTTATCTAGCAGTTCCGTTAGCATGTCCCACTGCCCATGCGTGGTGCTCAGTATAAATCTCCCGTCTTTATTTTTATTATTATTGTCAGACAGAGGGGAGGAAGTTTAAAGGGATCGAATTGTCCATATATAATACTTTCTTCCGTGGTTTTTATAGTATAGATATATGACTTGATGTAAAGACCTGGAGGTGATTTTTAGGAATGAGGCAGGGAAAACCACCGGGGTAAGTATATATGGATCACTAAACATATAGATTGTTTCCACTTGGTTAGTGTAAAGCTGCGGGTCACAGATTCACTTAGTTTAAGTATTAGCTCCGTTAGCATGTCCCCCCGCGCATGCTTAGCGCTCGGTAAAGATCCCCCGTTTTAATACTGTCTGACACACAGATGTAGAGCTGTTCAACTTGGTGTATAGATTGGAGGTGGTGTACCATCCAGCTTAGGGGGTACTGCCCTGTGCTGGTCACCTAAACTGTTTGAATAGAGCGTTCTCCCATATACTCCTATGTTGCCGGACTACTTTCTGCGCAACTCTGTGTATACTTTATGAGCACAATGGTGCCATCGTTACAGATATAGAACCTTCTAACTGAGATAAACTTCAAAATATATAACAGACTGTTGGCAAGTTTATCTCAGTTAGAAGGTTCTATATCTGTAACGATGGCACCATTGTGCTCATAAAGTATACACAGAGTTGCGCAGAAAGTAGTCCGGCAACATAGGAGTATATGGGAGAACGCTCTATTCAAACAGTTTAGGTGACCAGCACAGGGCAGTACCCCCTAAGCTGAAGGCTGGAGGTACACCACCTCCAATCTATACACCAAGTTGAACAGCTCTACATCTGTGTGTCAGACAGTATTAAAACGGGGGATCTTTACCGAGCGCTAAGCATGCGCGGGGGGACATGCTAACGGAGCTAATACTTAAACTAGTGAATCTGTGACCCGCAGCTTTACACTAACCAAGTGGAAACAATCTATCTATCTGTTTAGTGATCCATATATACTTACCCTGGTGGTTTTCCCTGCCTCATTCCTTGGTCAGAACATTACGATACCTAAAAAAGAAAAGCGACGCATGCGCAGTAAGACTACGGAGATCAGTACAGGGAAATACCCCCTAAGCTGGAGGTAAATCACCTTGAGGTCTTTACATCAAGTCATATATCTATACTATAAAAACCACGGAAGAAAGTATTATATATGGACAATTCGATCCCTTTAAACTTCCTCCCCTCTGTCTGACAATAATAATAAAAATAAAGACGGGAGATTTATACTGAGCACCACGCATGGGCAGTGGGACATGCTAACGGAACTGCTAGATAAACAAAATAAATTTATGACTCCTAGTCCCACACCAACACAGCGACAACAATTTATCTATCTATTTATTAAGCGAATATTTAAAACCAAAGACATAACATAAAACACAGACAAAGCTCAGTGCACATCCAGAAAAACTTATATACGTTGTTGTAAGGCCTTGAGCCAACTGTACGGCAGACCACGTTTCAAGGGTCCCTACACTAATATAGAATAGAATCTATATTAGTGTAGGGACCCTTGAAACGTGGTCTGCCGTGCAGTTAGCTCAAGGGCTTACAACAATGTGGCCAAAATGTTAAACTAAAAGACCATTTTATTTATTAGTTATTTATACATGTATATTTAGGCACTGTACCGTATATAAGTTTTTCTGGATCTGCACTGAGCTTTGTCTGCGTTTTATGTTATGTCTTTGGTTTTAAATATATATATCGCCATGCTCAGTAGCACTCCTCTGTGAAACTTATATGCTTATATATATGTTGTGGGTATTTTGGGTGTTCAATATGAGCTTGTAGGTGTTCTGTATGTTTTATTTATTAAGCGATCCAGATATATTTACCCTGTGGGTTTCCTGTCCCTCTCCCTGGTTACAACAATACGATATCCACTAAAGGAGAGTGACGCATGCGCAGTGAAACCAATAGAGGATACACGCATCAGGGACACTATGATGACCTATAACACTCTCCCATTATTAAACTAGAATAGAGAGAGCCACTACGCATTCAGGACCCATATCCCTACCCATCCGTCTGTATCTCCTAACTAGAAGCAGCTAATATTAACTATTTACCTACCTCACGAGATCAGAGAGAGTCGGCGTACTTTCAGGATCAACATCCTCACCTGTCTGCTTATATTTCTTCACCAGGACTTGCTAACATCAAATACGTGCAGCCAGATATAGGACATTAAATCCCTAGTAAAACATTAGATCCTACACATACTTATGTGAGAGAGGCAGCTCAGAATACAGGACTGTACCATCCTCTACACTGGTGACTTATCGCTATAAATCAAACACTGCATACATTCCAATAGGGCGTGAATGAAATAACTGATAAACTTCAACATATAGACATATACCCTCACTTGGTTATATGTCTATTTTTAAACTATACCTACTATGCTAATAAAATTGATTTTATTTATGTCATCTGTTTTCTACCTCTGACCGCATTATAAAATAAAGGTCTGCAGTGCGCCATAATCAGGGACCTCTGTATCCGTCTGTGGATATATCTCTCCAGTCTTTACTAGCCACCTTCCCGGGCAGCACGCAAACACCATTAGGGGTGTTGGAGCAAGGTCTTCTATATAGTACTAATCATGGTAACCAATTAGACATTACATACCCTTGGTTACCATGATTACATGACATTTGGCACTGGTAAATCCCTTTCTCTTCCTTTCATCAGGCTTCTCTGGTGTCTCTCACTCCGCCCCCACAGATGCATCGGGCTTCTGTGATCCCTTTGTTCCCCATGCCTCCCCAAGTATCTGCAGACACTTTATACCTACACCCCCTTCCCCCCATCAGTATCAGTCCTCTCTGATCCCTATTGCACTTCAGTCTCCTGCTCTTTTTATCTAAAAAGCAGTGACTTTGATCTGCAAATAAATCTCTGTTTTGCTTGCATTCAAAGTTCTGTGAGTTCCTCAGTTCTTCAACATGATTATTTAACCTTTGCCCAGTAGCATCCAGGCAAGCTATTTTAGCTGGAAGTGCTGTGGATTCTGAACTATATTATGGATGCACGTTAGAGCATCCGTAGATCAGGTTTGAACTTATCAGGCGGAGGATTCTTTTTTTGTTTGTGATTTTTTTGTATCATTTTATGTAGTTTAATTGTTTTTAACTTACTTTTTGCTGGTGAGTTCTGCAACACTTCAGGGGCGGCTGTACCACTGATCTTTTTTGTTCCTCCTTGAACATATCAGGAGTATGGAACCCTCGGAGGTAACACGGAACCCCAAAAACAGCAAGAGCCAGGAATAAGTTAAATAGATGTTACCTCCGAGGGTTCCATACTCCTGATACATTCAAACCTGATCTACGGATGCTCTAACGTGCATCCATAATATAATTCATAATCCACAGCACTTCCAGCTAAAATAGCTTGCCTGGATGCTACTGGACATAAGGTTAAATAATCATGTTGAAGAACTGAGGAACTCACAGAACTTTGAATGCAAGCAAAACAGAGATTTATTTGCAGATCAATGTCACTGCTTTTTCCAGATAACAAGAGCAGGAGACTGAAGTGCAATAAATACACCACTGTGATTGCCCTCAAACGTGTATATGTATGTAAGTAAAATAATACGGTGGAGGTTTCTTGTTGCCTTTTTCCCCCACCATAACTTAAAACACATACATACACGTTTGAGGGCAATCACAGTGGTGTATTTATTGCAATATTTTAAGCGTCCCAAAAACAGTGCAGCCCTGCAGCTGTCTTGTTGCCAGACAACCTGAAATACCCCCAGAGTAAACAACAAGTGACATTGCAAAGAATGAAATGCAGTAAAACATTATTGTGATTGTATAAACACCATGAACAATAAAAACATATTTTAAATTCCTGTAACCGGATGTATCCAGTTCTAAGGGGGCACATAGGAGAAATTAAAGCGATTGCAAAATCAATAAAGATAGGGCAGAATAGAAGCTCTGCCAATCAATACGAACAATCTGCAACTTCACAGAACCAAGTTGGAATCAAAACCAATAGTGAGAGCTACACAATGTTGAAAAGGTATCAGTTGTGTACCTAGAGAACACGGTCTTAAGGTAACTGAAGTGCGGCTGATAGGGTGTGTTACATAATTAATCAAATCCATATGATCTGTTATCTAATAAAGCAATTGTCTTGACACTTGCGTAAGGCAACTACAAAGGAGACCTCCCTGGTCTCAGCTATAAACCAACATGGTGTAATACATACCGTGTAGAAATTGTCGACACCTAATGCGGGGTAGAGTTCTTTAGGGTAAATCAAGCTGTCATACTGCTTATAACTTAAGGTATAAACGGCACCCATCAAGATTAATAAATGAATAAAAGCCGGTACTCAATATAAAGTGTTAATCTCGAATAAAGGGGTAGTGCCATGGCAGGTGAGCTATGGAACGATCTAGCAACTAGCAATTGAAATCACGGACCATGTGTCAATACAATAGACAAGACACAGGAATATATGTATGGAAACTGGAACTGAATCGACGGGATGGGACTCAGGCCTGGTAGCCAATATCAGCTCTATACCTCCCGCAGGGGAAGAGACCTAGCTGACGGGGAGACAACAATGCTCTGCCTTCGGAGTGTGTACTCACCCAGTAGGCGGGCTCACCCTTCCCCACCATTGTCCAGAAGCACTGTATATGGCCCCACACAAAGGCTAGCCCTCTGAATCATTACATGCATGATACTAGGCATTGTTCCTAGCCCGGGCACACAATGAGACACCGAGATAGGGTCAAACTCAGATACCTAACTTAGATTGCATATCATCAGGGCTGGCAGCCATTTTCCAGCACTTGGAAGGCAAGTTAACCCTTTGGCTGGGTCGCCATCTTGACTAGTAGGGGCAGTACGTTGGCTGAACCTTTACTTGTACAATGCCTACTTGTACCATGCCACGCCACCCCTACCATCAGGCCACAGTCTCATTGGGCTGCAGTCTTTAAGCCTGGAATTCACAGTCTGCATCTCTTTTGCAAGAGAGCAGTAATCTATCAAACACCTAGTTGGTTTGGGGAAAGTTTGCCAGACTTCTGCTATATACCAGTGAGTACCTGCTGAGTGGCCGTTTCCTGTCCTAGATGGAGGTCCCAGCATGCTCCAACTCAAGCTCTCTGTAAAGAGTGCATCAGACCCTGGCAGCTGGCATGTTACGCTACCCCTAGGACCACTGCCTTTACAAAGAAATATATTTAAGCAGCAAAACGTGAAAAATCATGGGATTTAAAATTTATTTTTGTAATAATTTCTGTAGAATTAGATAATACTGTGTGCATTTTTTTTTAAAATATAAAAACAGACGTCTATTACCGTAATTTCCGGCGTATAATCCGCAGGACTATGGAACAAGATAAAAAGACAAAAAAAATGTGTCATATAATCTAGGGCTGAAATTGAAGGGGGAAAAAAAAGACCTACATTACAAATATTTTAAAAAGCATGTGAAAAATATGTTATGGATATTTCCAGTTGGTAAAGTTTTATAAAGTTACATTGAATAATGGACTTGACATTCTGATGTGTTCTCCTCTCGAAAGTAGTAGGAAGATGCCAAATTGCATTAACTGGAAATAATATTGTACATGTGGGTGACAGTATGACTAATTATAAAAAATTCACCAGATCAAGTACATTCTTAAAAGTGAATATGGACACCGTTTTACACTAATTTTACAGTAGATACTTTTAAGTATGTACCAATGAATAATGTAGGACAGGTGTGCGCAAACTGAGGGGCGCTTCCCCTGAGATTGCCTTCAGGGGGTTTACAGAGGCCCCGCGCGCTTCCCGAAGGCACTTAAATTAAATGGCGGGGAAGCGGCAAAGCCCTCCGTAAACTAAACTGCACTTACCTTGTCTCAGATGGCTTCTGGAGACGTGTCGCCATGGCAACGTGACGTCATGACACCCAGAACGCCGGAGCCGAGGTGAGGGGGGGGGGGACACGGAGAGGGGGACAGCCGTCAGGGGGGCGCAGGGAAAAAAAGATTGCGCTTCCCTGATGTAGGGTATCAGGTACTAAGTGTTAAGCTTTTTTTCAGTGGCATATCATTTGGGGAAAATAATATGTTGACATTTAGTGGTTGTATATTCAGTTTATGGTTAATGGACAAGTGCTCTTAGTACTGTGAAATTAGTGCAAAATGTTACTTTTTTTTTTTTTCCCAAACGTTTTTATTAGGTATTGAAACATCACTTTACAGGCATTGTCAGATGAGCATAACATAATACCATAACAGTTGTTTTTTCCCTTTTTCCTTATGAGAGTGGGGGTAGAAAGACGAGAGAGGGGAGGGGGGGGGGAGAGGAGGTGTGAGGGGTCTCCGATTACCCACCCATGGGGGTGGCCGACCGTTCCGGTCCTTCAGTGGTCCCTGTGGTTAGACTCCCGAAAAAGAGAGAGAAAAGTGGGAAAGAGGGGGGTGAGGGAGGGGTAGGGGGATGATAGGTTTCCCCTCCCCTGGAGTCGCCTCCTGTTACTTGATCCGAGCGTCTCGTCAGGTTACTGGGCTAAAGAGGAGGCTGTTATCTCTTAAGTTTTAGTGGGTCAGCCAGGGCTCCCATATGTGGTAGAACCGCTCCGTTGAGTGACTAAGGAATGCCGTCAGTTTTTTCATTAGCATTACCTTATTTAATCTTTTTTTTACCATTTGTATCTTGGGTGGGGAGTTTTTCTTCCAGGAGAGCGCCACTGAGCATCGTGCTGCTGTCAAAATGAAGGAGATTAATTTCCATACAGGGCGGTCAATTTCATCCATTGGCCTGCCCAGTATGAAGGTCAGTGGATCCATAGGGATTGTGAGGTCAGTGACCATTTTAATTAGGTTTTGGATTGAGAGCCAATATTTCTGAATTTTTGGGCAGTGCCACCATATGTGAGCCATGTCCCCCCTATGTCCACAGCCTCTCCAGCATAAATCAGATGCCAGAGGGTAGATTTGCCGCAGTCTCACTGGTGTTAAGTACCAGTGGAACATTATCTTGTAGATATTTTCTTTAATGCTGGTGCACACTGAGGTTCCTGATGCCGCCTCCCAGATCTCCTCCCAGTCCTCACTGTCAATGTCTACGTTTAACTCCGCTGCCCATTTGTGCATATAATCGTGTGTGTCAGGGCTCGCATGTCTATCTAGTATCCCGTAGATTTGTGAGATTAGGCCTTTTTGGTGTGTGTTTTCCTGACACAAGCTTTCAAATTGTGTTAGGGGAGGGAATTGTAATGTAGGGGACAGCTTTTGTAAGAAATGTCTGATTTGAAGGAATTTAAATGTATCTAGGGTTGGGGCTTTAAATTTATTCCGCAATTCTTGGAAATTCAAGGGCTTCTTGTCACATAACAGATCATAGACTATCTCAATTCCTGTCCTTGCATACTGCTCAAACTGCTTGGTCTCGCAGCCTGGGAGGAATTCTGGGTTATTATATAGCGGGATGAGTTGTGAGGCTGCGTTCGAGAGTTTGAATTTGTTCTTAGCTTTTTGACAAATCTCCATTGTGTGGCCCATTGTCCCTAGTTCAAATTTGCTTGGCCCCTTTTCAAGTCTGCCCGTGGCCCATAGGCTTGCTTGCAGAGAAGGCGCTCTGGCATACTGGGACTCAATCTTTAGCCAGCATAGCTGGTCTGGGTCCGAGTTCCACTCGACCACTGCTTTTAGTTGGGCTGCCTGGTAGTATTGAGCGATGTCTGGCACCCCCATACCCCCCCCCCCCCCCACTCCTCGGTGCTGTTAGTACTGATTTTGCGACTCTAGGTTTTTTCCTGTGCCAAATAAATTTGAATATTCTGCTCTGGAGATCCTTCAATTCTGTTCCAGGAACCCTGATCGGAAGTGTCTGAAAATAGTATAGTAACCTTGGGAGTACATTCATCTTAACTGAGATCATCCTTCCGATCCAGGAAATTTGATATTCCTCCCATTTGTCCAAGTCTTTTCTGATTTTGTCGAATAAGGGGGGGTAATTGCATTGATATAGGGAGCGGTAATCCTTTGATACATTAACTCCAAATATTTAATTTATGAAGGGCACCATCTGTAATTAAAGTTTGATTTTAATAATTGGACCTCCGAGTCTACGAGATTTAGATTCAGGGCTTCAGACTTGTCGCTATTAATTTTATAGCCTGATATCTCCCCGAAGTCGGATAGTTCCTTTTGCAGGTTGGGGAGGGAGGTATGAGGGTGGGACAGCGTGAGAATGACATCGTCTGCAAACAACGAGATTTTGTAATTGGTGTCCCCTATGACTATGCCTTGTAGCAAAATGTTACTTTGACGTTTTTATTATCATTTGGGAAACTACTTGAGGTTTTTTTTCTTGGGTGCACAAAATTCTTTAATACTCATTTTATTTTGATAATAGGATATACACGTCATTTCTTTACAAGTAAGTGTTTTCTACATGAAAAGCCATAAAATGCAGCTATCCAATCAGCCTTGTGGGAAATAGTAAAAAAAAACTTTGTTGGGGAAAAAAACAACAAAAAAAACAAAAAAAATTAAAAAAAATCAATATGCAGATTATCTGCAGCGCCCCATTTGCTCATTTTTAATAATGATGTTACATTACAGCTGCAGCATTTCACAGACTGCAGCACAAACTAAGACTACGCTTATAGTGCCGGTGACCGCGACGCGACAGCAACGGAAGGCTGCGGTCACTGGAAAAATCAAATAGAGAGATGACTTCCAGCGATCGCAAGCCAAGCCATCGCTCTGTCGCGTTGTGCGTACTATAAGCGCACGCGACGGCGGCAATGCATTTGTTTTGAAGCGACGTCGCACTATAAGCGCAGCCTAAAAAGGCAGCCATGATGTTAGTGAAACAATCAGGATAGATTTAGAACAGGAGCACCAAATGATTGCCATATGGTTTACATGAAAGGGGGAAATTAGTATTGCGGCTTTTTAGAAAAATTGCTACAGTAAGTACAAATGGAGAATAATTTTTTTTGTAAAGAATTACCAAACTAACGGACTTCCTTAAACACATTTAATTAGACTTCTAGTGAAAAAATATGTTACACGGATATGAAGACTGTATGGGGTAGCATATTAATAATTCCTGACAAAGTATAAACTGTACCAGCCTCACGCCATCCTGCTTCAAAGAGGCTCAAATCCCAGCAGAAAAGAGGACGTAGTTAATTTGTCGTCTTTATTCTTTGTAAGTACTGTGGCTGATCTAAATAAATGCTGATTTAACAGCTTCCCGCAATATGTTCTCTTTCTTATTCTAATGACTTTGTTAACGGTCATTTCCTCAATGCCCTTCATCACAATCAAATACATACAGTCCATATATAAAGTCCATACATACATACGCAGTCCATACAACTCTGGATGCAAAAACAACATCTTTAAAAACTACTTTGTTTCCAAATCATTGCAAAACAATGAAATGGTTAAAAAGTTCGTTGCCTATGCTTGTAAAATTATACTTTTGAGCCAAATTGGTATGTTTGTTCTGCACCGGGCATGTTTACTTACTTAGTTTATGAGCAAGAGGTCAACAGTCATCCCATTCCACAGTGCAGCTAGAACAAAGCTCAAACTAGATCTAATTCATTTCATAGACTAAATTAGGGTTTTATCAAGGTATATGGATGCTGATGTTCCCCCGAAATGCTGCATGTTCACAAGGTGAATGTCCTCCTTTAAAAACTTCAACCATGATTAAATCTAGAAATCTACATTAAGGGTGCATTTCAATTTGGAATCCTCCTTAGTAGCAAGGACTGTTTTTTGGTTAATTCCAAGAAGTGTTCTGTCTCTAATCTTTATACACAAATTAGAAAATGATCCCCTCTTTACCTCAGCTAAAATTTTGGGAAAACAACAGGTTTCATCCACAACTATGATAGCATATTGTGGCCCATATTTACTAAACAGCTGTCTGTCAGAGGAGTGACAATAAAACAAAAATAAAATGTGCACCAGATTTTGTATAATTATTAAACAATGTGTATTGTTGATATAAAATCAACTAGTGATATACCCAGAGATATCAATATCCTATACAGTGACAAATATACAAATCAACATATAAAAAGTGTCAAAAAGCATCAGTGAATAAACCAAAGAAATCGATACAAATCTAACCTTTCCTGTAGGGACAACACACGTCTGCAACTATTCCGTAAGGATGGCCCAGCATCCCAAAAGCTAATAGAAAGAAAACAAAAACAGTGCACAACTCACAGTGTATTAAAAATTACAATTGCTTAGTTGCAGGAAAGGTAATTATCGCACGTACATATATCTCAACACATCAGGCAGTACATGTTAGGGACATGTTACCACAAAGTGCACACTTCTGACCATCAGGACTCCAAGACATCCACATCAGTTGGCATCCGTCTCAATCAGTATCAATAGCCTTATCAGGTGATGAAGTAGGTAATACCTAGAAACGCGTAGGATAAGGCCATTGATATTTTTGGCTCTGACTACACCTCCAGCACACTGCCAGATAGCCTGGGTCTGTGGATTTATTTACTCCCTGGCGCTTCGATCAGCTGTTAGTCGCCTGACGGCGCGAGCTTGTGACGTCGGTGTTTGCCACTTGAGACCCGGAGCTACTCTTTACAAGGCGTGTTAGCTGTGTTTGTGCCATGAGTTCCCCTACAAATACATTATTACTGTAAGTCAGCGCTTACTCTTACTGATCCCATCCGAGGAACCAAGACGGGGACTGATGATCTGGACTCCCACGGCTGTTTCGTGAAAACCGGAGCTCGCAGATCCATTAACCGATTGAGACGGATGCCAGCTGATGTGGATGTCTTGAGTCCTGATGACCAGAAGTGTGCACTTTGTGGTAACATGTCCCTAACATGTACTGCCTGATGTGTTGAGATATATGTACGTGCGATAATTACCTTCCCTGCAACTAAGCAATTATAATTTTTAATACACTGTGTTGTGCGCTGTTTTTGTTTTGTCTGCCAGGAGAAACCTTCCAGACAAGCTGGAATGAGCTGTTAGGTGTGTCCGCAGCTATTTATTTGGGTATTCATAGATAAGATTACTGATTGGTCCCAGGTCACAAGTGAATTCAATTTATATTAGCTAAAGTGGTGGTTTTGTTATTGCTTGTTAACATCTATTTGCGCGAGTGATCATGGCTACCACATTTTAGTAAATATTAGTCTTTGGGGTTCAAAGACTAAACTGAATATTAATTAATGAATTATTACAGCAAATACGCTTTGAGTATTATTATATTTATTTAGCTCTAAAAATATGGTGCGATCTGAAGTTCTTTTTCTGCATATTGGTATACCAAAGAAGAGAATTAAAATAGGACCAATATATAACACCACAATATAGTTTGTAAACCATACTCCATTTAACAACTTCTATTTACGAAGGGGTGGCTATGTCCCCCTGACATGTACACGGTCAGATCTTGAAATCATGTTTGTGTCCATTAAAACCTCTGAAATAAAGAGCAATACGAAGTATAGCTAAATACTTCTGATTGTCTATTGTTTACACCATTGGCTCCCTCCAATAGTTACAGTTGCGGACCCATTTACTTACTGCTAATGCAATAATCTCGTCTAAAGGAGTAACAGAATAAACTCAAATGTGATAAAGAACTATTCTGTTTCATATTACTGGTCATTCAGGTCAGTTTTGGAGCAGATACATAATAAATCACTTTTTTTTTAAGCTGTGAAACACTAGAAGTATACAGGAACAAGGGGACATGCAGCACTCACAATAAGGAGCTTGGCAAAACTGCTAGCAAAAATAAAGACTGTATTATGCAGAGCGATGTAGTAGAGGGAGAAAGGAGCATCGCGTTCCGGGGTTAGCCGTCTTCAGGTCAAAAACAGACATCCAACTAGACCCTCCCTCTTCAAATACCAGAACTACTCATACGCTCTTCATCATTATAATGCAAATGTGTTTTCCGAAGGGATTTAGAAAAGGGCTCACATGTGTTCTGAGAGAGACATTAAAACATAAAGAAGTAAAAAAAACTTACTTTGTAAGTTGATGATGCACCATGTCTCTTACTGGACAAAGAGACAGGCATGTTTTTCCTGACCCAGTTTTGGTGAGGAGTGTAGATTCAAGTAACTGTCCAGAAACTCAATGGACAAATCTTTCAACAGTACAGTACAAGGACTGAAAGGCACATGACTGTCATGAGCAGACAGTCATAGCTATTAATCCAGCTTTCTTTCTGGTGGATAGTGCAAAGAGCGTCATAGGGAATGATGTGATCAGTTTGCCTACTTTCACGCCCACCCCTAAATGAGACGGACTTTAAAAGAGTGAGACTGCCACTGGTGAGTTAGACCAGTGGTACTCAACTTCCCACAACAGGTCAGGTTTTCAGGAAATCCCTGCTTCAGCACAGGGGGGCAATATCAGTGGCTCAGTCATTGACTGAGCCCCCTGTGCTGAAGCAGGGATATCCTAAAAACCTGACCTGTTGGTCGGGGGGGGGGGGGGGGGGGCTCTTGAGGACTGGAGTTGAGCACCTCTGAGTTAAACCCCCATTAAAAAGCGACAATACTGCCTAAATATGAGCCTGACTTACCTTACTCACAAGCTGATGTTGAGAGCGGTTTGCAGTAACTAGATTTTGACCTTCTACTTCATTTGTACTTAGCAATCTTTCATCTTCCTCCTCCAGAGACATCCTTGTAGGTAACATCTTCACTAGTATGATCTGGAAAACACCAAAGTGCACGACTTATTAAGGGAAGAAACATGGTGTGTTACCTCATCATTAATTACTTCTGATGGGAAGATGCCATCCATCAAATGTTGAACCGCTTTTCGCACATCTCCAGCACTGAAGGAGTTAAACTCCATACTTAATTTAACAATGCGTCATCACTGCCTCCGCATTAACTCCTTCACTGCCTGTGGGGGCCAACATTGTATTATCTTTCATTATAAAAGTCACCCCGATAGAAAAGATGTTACACACAAACTCATTCCTGTGCATCAATGCACGAGAGAGAGAGAAGATACAGTAACCAAGACACTGGAGGGTATACAAGGAATTAATAACTGGTAAGTGAGCGTTCAAAAAATATCCTACATGTGTATTTTTTTAATACAGTAAATCAGTTCTGTACTTTGAGAAAATACTTGTAGAATTTAAATTTAAAAAAAATGTAAAGACATTTTTTTTTGTTTCAATTTATTTTTATTGTTTTAGAGAGACATAACAAATATATTGTCCATACAACAAAGAGCATTAACAGTTCGTCATCTGAAATAAAATAATTGATATAACACGCGTCTCTCATGAGCTTAACAAAGGATAGAGAAGAACGTAGAAAAGAAGAAAAAGAAGGGTGGGAGGGGTGGAAGGGGGGGGGTAGGACGAGCCCATTTGTCTGGTATTTCTGTATTTATTTATATAAATGATATATATTTATATATATTTCCCTAGTTTCCTGGCCATATTTCCCAAATTTTGTGAAATTTGTCAGTTTTCTGGTTCAACTGTGCTGTGAGGAGCTCCATCATCTTTATTTCCCTTAGTCTCCGTAAGACAGTCTGCCTAGAAGGCGCATTCACCTTTTTCCAGGCAGCCGCAATAACACAGCGGGCAGCTGTCAGTACATGAGTGATCATCTTACTTTCTGCCGTTCCTAATTCATCTATTGGTTTGGCCAGCACCATGGTCAGCGGTTCCACCTCAACCTCCACCCTCAAGTACTCTCTGATCAATCTTTGTATCATGACCCAGAATACCTGAATTTTTGGGCAACTCCACCAAATATGAACCATATCTCCTTTTTGCCCGCATCCCCTCCAGCACAAATCCGGGAACCCGGGGAAGATCTTAGCCAGCCTACTCGGGGTTAGGTACCAATGAAATAGAATTTTATAAATATTCTCTTTGATAGTGGTACAGATTGACGTTTTTGCAGCTACCTCCCAAATGTCCTCCCAGTCTTCTCTATCGATCTCTGTATTCAAATCTTCTGCCCATTTGATCATATAGCTATGTTGGGAACAACCCGCTGATCGCGCCAGACCCAGATATATCTCCGAAATCAGTCCTTTACAGTAATATCCTTTCCTACACAGTCTTTCAAAATTTGTTAAATCTTTGAATGCCGAATCTTTGGAGACTGATTGCAGGTAATGCTTAATTTGGAGGTAACCAAACACTGGTATATTTATGATTTTGTGTTTCTTCTCCAGCGCTTGGAGTGGTAGAATTATACCGTTATCTACAAAGTCGTCAGCTACCATCAGCTTTAACGTCTTAAATTTATTGAGTCTCTGTGGTAGCCAGCCTGGGGAGAATTCAGGGTTATAGAATATAGGGGTTAGTAGTGTTGGACTGGCTGTCAGACCATATTTATTTTTATTTCTAGACCATATCCGCCATGTACATTTCATTGCTCCCAGTTTTAATGTTTCTAAGAAGGTCTCTCCTCCCCTCTCGGTCCACATAGCAGCCGGGAGAGAGAGAGGTCTTGTATAAGTAGACTCAAGTCCCGCCCAGCAACTGGTGGCTGGATCATTGTTCCAAATTATTGCTTGTTTGAGTTGGGCCGCCAAATAGTATTTAATGATATCCGGGACTGCCAAGCCTCCGCAATCTTTTGGGGCTAGCATAATAGATCTAGCTACCCTGGGTCTTTTATTTTGCCAGATAAATTGGAAAATTCTGTTTTGTATGTTTTTAAGCTCCGGCATTGGAATATCTATAGGAAGAGTCTGGAAATAATACAGGAGCCTTGGTAGGATATTCATTTTGATCGTGGCTATTCTTCCTAACCAAGATATCTGGTATTCGTTCCAGCTCTGGAGGTCATTTTTTAGCCTCTCAAATAATGGTGGATAGTTATGTTTCTATAGTGTATTATACTCCCTTGTTATTTGGATTCCTAAGTATTTGATCTTTGTGGAGTTCCACTTATATTTAAAATTTGCGTGTAATAATTTGATTTCAGAATCCGATAGGGTTAGGTTCAATGCTTCCGACTTATCCATGTTGATTTTATATCCCGATATTTTGCTAAATTTATCTAGTTGTGAATGTAAATTCGGGAGTGAAATCAAGGGGTTGGCGAGAGTTAGGATAATGTCGTCGGCAAATAGGGATATTTTGTAGTTTGTCTCTCCTATTACAATTCCATTTATGTTTTTTTCGTCTCTAATTGTTGCTGCCAAGGGTTCAATAGAGAGAGCAAACAGAAGCGGAGACAAGGGACATCCCTGTCGAGTACCATTCTTTATGTTTATAGGGTTTGAGTCTCCTCCTGGGATGGACCTAAATTTTCCCAAAAATAAATCATCAGATGCAGAGGCTATCTATACATACTTGGAGGCGTGTAAACTTCTGACACTTTCGGAAAGTAACCTCTCAGATCTAAATAAAGAAATCTCTCTAGAAGAATTGATAGATGCAATTGCCCAATTAAAACCCAACAAAACGCCAGGCCCAGATGGATTCTCCAATCAATATTACAAAAAATTTAAGGCGGTCCTGGCCCCGTATCTACTCGATATGTTTAATGCGTTTCTGGAAGGAACAGTCATCCCACCATCTATGTCTAAAGCTAATTTAGCAATCATACCAAAGGAGGGGAGAGACCCACTACAGTGTGGTAATTATCGCCCCATAGCCCTCCTTAATTCGGATCTAAAACTGTTCAGCAAAATTCTGGCAAATAGATTGACCCCCATACTCCCAAGCCTGATACATATAGATCAAGTCGGGTTTATTTCCGGCAGACAGGCCTCAGACAATACTAGAAAAATTATAGATATAATCGACCATGTACATCTCTCATCCACAAAGGCCATCCTGTTGAGCTTGGATGCGGAAAAAGCATTCGACAGGATTAGGTGGGACTTTCTAGACCAAACCCTACTTAAATATGTAAAGACATTTTTAATGTATTATAATGCAGGGGAGCGCAATCTTTTTTTTCCCTGCGCCCCCCTGCTGGCTGCCCCTCCACGCGCCCCCCCCCCCCCCTTCTTACCTCGGCGCCGCATCTCCAGAAGCCGTCTGAGCCAAGGTAAGTGCAGTTTCATTTAGTTTACAGAGGTCTTCGCCGCTTCCCTGGCATTTAATTTAAGTGCCTTCGGGAAGCGCGCGGAGCCTCTGTAAAACCTGCGCCCCCCACAGTTTGCGCACCCCTGTTATAATGTAACAAGCATTTTTGTTCCTATAGCAACCACATACAAAGTCACATCCCCTTCCCCTTTTGAAACAGCATCACCTTCTTGAACCCTGCCCTCTCTAGCAGTGAACCAATGGAATCTAGTGCCTGCCTGGTCACATGATCTTCCAGGGATATAGCCTAATTTTAGAGACCCGTTTTGTCCTTCGGGGCGGGCCAACTAGTGTAGTACAATCCTACATCACCTACATTCATCATGGAGCTGTACTGTATTTGCAGCCAATGTATTACACTGCACCTGTGGTGGATTTCAAATGTATCACTCTGCCCTCTATTGCACACCATGATTTTGCCTTGTCCTCTACGATGTGACCCTTTGTGGATGCATCTTGTCAGCTTTATTGTTTTCCCTGAGCTTCATGTATCTGCAATGCTGCGTTTTGAGATATATATATATATATATATATATCAAAAACAACACAAAAATTATGTAGCGCTAAGGAGGATATAGAGTGACACTAATAACAATAAATAATAAAATTATAATAACATATTAGAAAAAAATACTTTACCACAATTTTAAACTAATTAAATCTACAAACCAAAACGTGATAGTGATATGGAAAATGTCCAAAATAAATGTTCCACTCAAAAAAAGGAATAAATCCAGAAAGATGACAGTCCCAGTTAAAGATCCAGGGAGCGTCTTTGCAGCTTTGACGAGAGTGGTATAGCCAACCACTTTGGATCTATGGACAAAAAACAGACAAAAGCGCAAGCTCCATAGCACGTAACTGTTTAAAAGTAAGGGTACATTTATTTAAAAATTCAGCCACCCATAAGAAATGCACTTACAGGATTTAAAAAAGAACCATTCGTGGGAGAGAAATCTCTAATGTGGTCATCTGCGAGGGTAGGGGGAGTCCCAGGTTGGCAGAGTAGATAAACACTGCCTGCAGCCACCGCACACTCCTGTCGCGAGTTGCCGGCAAAATAGAGGGGCTTTCAATGCCTTCATGTCCTCTGCACCTGCATTAGATGGTTGCCAGCACTCAAAAGTGCAGCCAGCTGAAGCGCAGGGACACCCAGACCTCCGCGTACACAGATCCAAACGCGATGACGTCGCCAGCCCTACCCGTTTCGTCACACAAAGGCGACTTCCGGAGTTGCAGTCGAGTTCCTGCTTCACTTGTTGGCGATTGAGTATTTATCTCATACATGCGATTAACCTTTCTCCGTTTGCGAGTGTACAGTTCATATTTTATCCAGTCCCATATAAAATTGTTAACTTTACTACACGATCAGTGCGCCTGTTTTTTGTTTTTTTCCTCTTCTATATATACACATATATATACATACATATATACACACAGCTGTACATATCTATGCACCTCTTATCATTTTATTATATTCCACTTGTATTGTTTACTTCAATTGCGTTAGCCGGTGGATTATTCTATCAAAACAGCGCATGTACTGATTGGACACTTCTGCCCCACCCCTCTTCCAGCCATGGGTATAATTGGGATACAGACATCAACTTCACTAGCTCCTCCCCCCTGAAGTGTGAGCATCACACGAAACGCGCGTTGGGGTAATATGACGTCACTCTGATGGTGTCCGTGAGCGGGTCCAACTGTGGAGCTCGCCAGCTGTTTCGGTAGCAGTAGCAGTCTGGCTACATCATAGGAGCACGGTTGTATATGGGGTTCATCATCTGTGATGCATTTACTCTTGACATTATGCTTATGATGTTACCATTCTCCTCTTGGCACACTATGGGATTTCAGCTTCTGTCAGTGGCTATTCATGCATATTAATGTCTGGTCTTAATATCATACCTATTCACCTACCTGATACTTATCTGACATTTCCCTTTCATCATGAGGCATATACCCATTCACCTGTGCTTCCCTACCCCCGATATATTTACCATTTGACTGAGACCAACAGTGCTACCACTCTGCCTGGTAGCTGCACTTAGTAGTATATTTGCACACTGTGCCACTACCATTATACTTTGCATTAGCATTTTTGTTGTTGCTACCTACCTCCCACCCGCTTCCCTTACAGGGGCTTATTATTATTTTTTTATCCACACACATATTTTTGTCACTTGTCTTTCGGCGTATTTGTTGCTTATTATGAAAAGTTTTTTGTTTTAGTATTTTACCACTGGATGTCTTTGCCACATTGTTGGCTATTAGACATTTATCCGTGGAGGTATATGGTCTTCTCCTTTGGCCAATACCCTATTACTCTGGACATACAAGCCTTCTAGTGGATATTATATCCTTATGTACTAATCAATATACTAACCGGGACTTATTAGTTCCTCTTGTGGATATTATATCTTAATATATTTAATTACGATCACTACCTTGAGTGCAATGAATAGGAGACTGCTGTGACCTTGTCACTTTGTTTGTAGTTTCTCATATATTATTTTCCCCTTGCACCAGGTTCATACCATACACTATTTGATATTTAGGCTTGAGCGGTATCCCACTATCATCTTTTTCACATGATCTTCCTCCCAGAACTTTGGTTGTCAGTGCAGCAGAAAATTACCCAAGATGCATTTAGTGAACCCCCCAGACGAATTTCAGCGATCGATTACAGGAGATCGGATTGATCAGCAACTCATATTAAATGAAAAAAATAATATATATATATATATATATATATTTTTTTTTTTTAAACGACCGCTTGAACTGCAGCTTTAACACATCAGTTATTTTACACCTTGCTACAGTATATATGCTGCTCTGTGTAGGACAGCATTCTTATACTTTTGTAACCCATGCCCACCACATTGTCCAGGCAGGTACGGTAAGATGCTTCAATGCATTAGAGCAAAATTATTCTCGACATGAAAACATTTATCTGAAATACTATTTTTGAAAGGTTTAGAGTAGAACTATGCCATCACAGATTGGATTTAAAACCAAAAATGTTATTTTGGGAAAATGAGTGAAAAGTTATTTTTGAATGATAAAATAGTGATACAGAGTACGCCTTTGTACCATTTATCCACTGCCCTTTAGAGATATTTAAACTAAAAGCAAGCTCAGCATACAGATCCCTGCGCAAGAGTGAGACGCATCCATGTGAGAGAGGAAAACCTCGGTTCTCACACAACCCAACACCTCTCTTAGATGCAAAGAGCAAGCTCAGCCCCCTAGAACTATTGTGCAATGCTAAAAAAAAGTGTGTGGGGTGGTGTAAAGCATGGACCACAAGAACAAGACACAAATTACATGTCAACCAAGAAGTAACATAATGACTAATGATTTAGGTAGATTGGAGAAATGGTCAAGAGTGTGGCAACTACAATTTAATGTCAAAAAGTGCTAAATAATGCACTTGGGTGACAAAAATCCAAAGTCAGAATGCAGGATTAATGGCATTGTACTGTCACGTATTATAGAATTATTTCAGCAGTTAAAAGTAGGCGAGCAATGTAACAAAGCAACGCGGACAGTCAGCAGGATGTTGGGTTGTATAGGGAGAGATATTAGCAGCAGAAAGAGGAGAGGGGTGATGCCACTTTATACATCATTGGTGAGACCTCATGTAGAGTACTGTGGTGTTCAATTCCGGAGACCATATCTCTGTAAGAACATAAATAAATTGGAGGTTTATGCTATAGATCAGGGGAGCGCCAACTAGGGGCGCGCTCTTCCCCACAACATTTAAATAAAATGCAGGGAGACACGTAAGTCCTCTTTAGGTCTCTTACCTTCTGGCGACGTGTCGCCATGACAACGCAACATCACATGGCAACGAGACATCACATGATGTCGTGACGTCAAATGACGATTTGACGCCGGAGAAAAGGTAAATGGGGGGCGCAAGCAGGCAGTGGGGTGCAAACATAAATGTTTGCGCATCCCTGCTATAGATTATGCACAGACTCGTCAGGAAAGACTACAACATCTTAATATTTACGGCTTATAGAATAGAAGGGAGAGGGGAAATAGGATTGAAACTTTCAAATACATAAAGGGTTTCAACACAGTACAGCAGCGCAGCATATTTCAAAGGAAAGGAGCTTCAGAACAACAGGTCATTCTCTGCAGCTGGGGGGTGGCAGGCTGAGGGGACATGTGAGGAAGTACTTTACTTCTTCACGGAAAGGGTGGTAGATACGTGGAATATCCTCCCAGCAGAGGTGGTAGGGGCTAATACAGTGAGGGGATTAAACATACTTGGGGTAGACGTAAGGTTCTCCTGAATATGAAAGAAAGCAAAGGATCAAATAGGGACTGAGATTTAACAGCAGATAGGAGAATGGGCAGACAAGTGGTTCTAATCTGCAGTCAAATTCTATCTTTCTATATAGCCTCCAACAGAAATAATGTAATTCCCTGAAAGAACTACAGTGCAAAGGTGAGGATTGAACCCCCATTTCCAACTGTTTATCTGCCCATTAATATGGTGTATTATGACCCATAGCTAGCCTAGATAGAGGGTAGTGCACACACTCTGTCACACTGGTAAAGGGAGGGTACTTAGCTGCCGGTGCACTGGTTACAGGGAGCTCCTGACGTCCCAAAGTAGTCCAGTAGGTAGTAAAGAAGCAGGCACACGGTCTTAATCAGCAACAAAGGTTTAATGTGCCTAGAAAACCGATGTTCCGGCAGTATAATACTGCCTTTCTCAAGGAGCCAACGCTAGCCTAGACACAGTGATCTATTTAGATGGAAATTAAATTGGATGAATAATTATATAGTTTTTCTCCTCTACTCTGCACCTACAACATTTTCCTACCAGTGGAACACAACTAGAGTGCCCTTTTAAACTTGGAACGTACTTAAGATTTAGCTTTCCGTTAGTACACCTCTTCTGAGTTTGGCTGCTTGTAATTTACCCGAAGGCAAAATATATCATATGACTTTTCTGGATATTTGGCATGTTGTTCTTGTGCCTGAATTAAAAAAAAAATTCAGAGCATGTAAACCCCTTGAGCTAATTTTAAAAAGGCTTATACAATTATCTGTGCTCTAAACACATGCAGGCAAAAAGTCTTTTTTTACATAACTGCCTTTTTCAAATAGAAAGCGGATTTACTTTGGGTTTTTCAAAAGTAGCATCCCCTTGAATCTGTCTAGGACTATGCCAGTGTTTTTCAACGAGGGTTCCTTGTCACGGGAGACCAGGCATTTACACCTTTTATACCGGGATCATAACACTGAGCAAAACGAGTTTATGAAATAAATTGTAATTTATTCACTTAAACAGGCAAACACACTGTGAGACATGAAATACATGAGAAAGACACACTTACTGGGGGTCTGGGGCAAAGAACTAGCCTTTCCTAGTTGAAATAAGCAAAGAAAAAGTCTTTAGTTGACCGGGACTCAGCCCGAAATAGAGCTGGCCTAGCCCGCATGGGTGGCTACAGCTATTGACCCCCTCCCCCCCCAGCTAGGCTGTTGGTCGCGTGTGCGATCGGAGAAGGCAGTTGGGACGGTTAGTTTTTTAAATAGAGCCAAGGAACAAGCAACTGTCACTTGTTCCTTGGCGTTCAACTGTTTGACTATGGGGATTCATGTACGACCATATCACGTTCCTTAGGCGTGCATTTGTCAAAGGAAGTAAAGGAAAAGATTTGGGCGGGTAATTACGTTGAGATTTTGTCATTGCTTCTGGGGTACAATGAAGCGGTAGCTAAATCCGAAAAGAAGGGGGAGGCTAAAAAGGAGGATGTGGAAAAGCGTCTTTTTCCTCGCACGTTCAGAAATTGGTCGCAGGCATTTGGGATTTTGGCGGGCGTTGCGGGGGAAAAGGATCCGCAATTATGCTCGGCGCTTTTTAAGTATCAGGATACGATTAGAAAAGCGTTTCAGAAACACGGGGGTATGGGATGGTGGGCCTATGATGCGGAGTTTAGGCAGAGTATGGAAGCTAATAAGGGTGTGGTTACATGGAATTGTAAGGATGTGGATTTGTACTTGGAGCATATTTCAGGGGGAAGGGGGTCATCCTTTCGCGGGTCAAATAGCCTCAAAGGGGTCTGGCGGGAGCATTTTCAGGTGCGCACATCAGGGAGAGGGCGTGCAGGTGGGAAGCAGTCGGGGGTATGTTGGGGTTACAACGAGTCAAGATGCAGATTTGAGAATTGTAGATTCCAGCATACTTGCGCTGGGTGTGGGGGTCAGCATCCCAAATCAAAGTGCTTTAAGAAAGATAGTAAGGGTTTCAAGGGAGCAGGACAGCAGGCTGTTCAGGAAGGCGGGAACGCCAGTTTCAGCAGAGGCAATGGCGCCTTGGCTGGAAAAATACCCCAATAGACGGGCAGCTAGCTTATTACGAGAGGGGTTTAGGGAAGGATTCAGGATCCCCTTTGAGTATCAGGAGGGATCGGGGGGGCGAGAGGAATTTGAAATCGGTCAGGTTGAATGGGGATGTGGCAAAAGAAAAAATTGATAAAGAGATTGAGTTGGGCAGAATGGCGGGTCCTTTCCTTTCCCCGCCCCTGAAAAATCTTAGGGTGTCACCGTTGGGTTTAGTTAGCTTTCAGACTCTTGCCGGTACATCCAGATTGTTTTCATTTATTGGGCTGTATGTTGGAAGGGCGTTATTTTGTTGACCTTTGTTTACCTATGGGTTGTGCATTGTCTTGTTTTTATTTTGAAACATTCAGCACATTTTTGGAGTGGGTGGTCCGCAAAAGGGTGCAGGTAGCAGGGATCATACATTATTTGGATGATTTCCTTTTCGTTGGTCCACAGGGGTCTGATTTGTGCGCAAGGTGGCTTTTTCAATTTTCAGCCATGGCGCGCGAATTTGGGGTTCCTTTGGCGAATGAAAAAACAGTGGCACCCACAACCACTCTCAGTTTTCTGGGCATAGTAATTGATTCAGTGAACAGGGAATATAGGTTACCTCCTGAGAAGTTAGTTGTTTTGGAGAGTATGATAAAGGATTTCATGCTTCATAGGAAGGCCTTATTAAAACAGTTTCAGGTTTTGATGGGCCATTTGGTGTTTGCAGCTCGCATTATGCCTGTGGGAAGGGTGTTTTCCAGGCGCTTGTCAGCAGCTACAGCGGGGGTAAGGCGTCCCAACCACTTCATTCGGGTCACAACAGATATTCGGAAGGATTTGGCGGTGTGGCTAAAATTCTTACAGAGTTACAATGGGAGGACGTTGTGGAGGGGGCGTCCAGCGCGGAACGCTGAGCTGCAGCTATTTACGGATGCGGCTGGGTCAGTAGGGTTTGGTGCATATTTTAATGGAGCTTGGTGTGTGGAGGAATGGCCAGAGGATTGGCGAGGGACTCAGCTTATCAGGAATCTGACATTTTTGGAACTTTTCCCTTTACTAGTGGCTGTACATCTTTGGGTGGACAAGTTTGCTAACAGGGAGGGGACGTTTTGGTCCGACAACCTGGGTGTGGTGGAGGCTGTGAATAATTTTGGTTCACGGTCCCCACCAGTGTTGGTTCTGTTGAAGCATTTTGTGTTAAGGTGTTTACAGCTTAATATAGGTTTCAAGGCTAGGCACGTTCCTGGGGTGGAGAACAACATTGCTGATGCATTATCACGTTTGCAGATGGAGCTGTTTCGGAGGTTGGCACCGGGGGCGGGGACCCAGGGCGAACGGTGCCCAGCAGTCTTGTGGGATCTGGTGATGGAGGTGTGATTGATTTAATCAAGGCTTCACTCGCCCCGAGTACGTGGGGTGCTTATGTGGCTGCTTGGCGAGAATTTCGGGAGGCGGAAAGGATGGCGGGAGGAAAGATCTCGGAGGTAGACATTTTGCTGGGTCACATGATGAGTTTGAGGGACAAGGGTTTAGCTGGTGGATCCATAAGGAGAAAGATGGCGGGTATATCGTTCTTCCTTAGGCTGAATGGTAGGGTTGATGTGTCCAAGTGTTTTGTGGTAAGGAAGGTGCTAGCAGGAATGGTTAAAGGGATAACTAGCAGGGATGGCAGAAGACCAGTGACGCCAGTAATTTTGGAAGGTTTGTTGCGGGCCACAGACGTGGTATGCTCTTCCAGTTTTGAGGCAGTACTTTTTAAGGCCACATTCATCATAGCATTTTTTGCAGCTCTGCGAGCAGGTGAATTGGTTTCTGTATCCAAGAAAGGAGGGGGTGGCTTGCAGCGGGCTGACAGAAGTTTAGGAGAAGGTTTGGTGAGGTTGCTGGTACGGAGGTCTAAAACGGATCAGAAAGGAAAGGGAGCGTGGATCTTGTTGAAGGGCTTACCTGGAAGTGTGGTGTGTCCAGTAAAAGCGTTGGAAGATTATTTGGCCATTAGGCCAGAACAAGGGGGTACACTATTAGTGCACAAGAATGGGGGGGCATTGTCACGGTTCCAATATTTGCGGGTCTTTCGGATGTGTCTCAAGCAGCAAGGGTTAGAAGGGGGGCAGTATGGAACACATTCTTTTCGCATTGGGGCAGCGACGGAAGCAGCACGCGTAGGGCTCACGGTAGCAAAGATAAGGAGGATTGGGCGCTGGAAGTCAAACAGTTACCGGACATACATCAGGCCGGATTTGGTAGGGGAGAATGTTGCGCTAGAGTAAACACTCTGCCGTTGTTTTTCTTTTTCCCACCATGTCTTTGCCTCCTCAGATTTCGTGGTAATTTGGATCGTGGGAGATTCAATGGTACACTGGGCGGGGAAGAGGGCGAATACGCGCCCCTACGGAAAGAATTTAGGTTTGAGTATGGAGCAGGTGGATGTAACGTGGTGGGGGATGAGAGGGATGCGGTGGGGACGGCTTTTTCCGCTGATAATTTCTAGGGCCAGGGGTAGGAGGGCACCGGACATCATCATTATTCATGTTGGGGGTAATGATGTGGCAAAATTGCGGTCGATTGATTTATTCCAGCAGATTAAGCAAGATTTGGCGCGCATGTTAACATTTTGGCCAGGGGTGCAATTAGTTTGGTCCGAGATAATATGCAGGTTGGTTTGGAAAGGTGCGCGTATCCCGGGGAGAGTTAACAAGACGAGGAAGAGGTTAAACAGGAAGGTGGGGAATTTCTTGGTTCAATGTGGGGGTTGGGTCATTCGTCACCCGCAGTTTAGTTTTAAATTGGGTGGATGGTTTAGGGAAGATAGGGTACAGTTGTCGGATGTGGGGGTGGACATGTTTAATAATGATCTACAGGAAGGTTTGGAAGAGGTCATAAGGGGTATGGCGGTACGGGTCTGATTTAAGGGGGTTAAACAGGCCCGTTGGTGGCGGAAGTTGGGGGGGGGGGTAGGTGCTTGTCCCCCAGAAGTGGCTCGGGGCTGGTTATCGGGGGGTTTGAAGCGAGGGGGCAGGTCACCGGGACGTACTTCCGGGTGCCCCCTTTGCGTTGCACAGCTCTGAGCATTCTGGCGTGGACAGGTGGTACGCTATCCCCATTTGTGTTAATAAATAAGCCGCGGCCTTTTACATCCATATATGTGTCCTCTTGTTATTTATATGTCTTTATGTAGAGGGTTCTTAGGAGAGGGGGGGAAGCTCGCGCCTCCTTGGTCATAGAGCTGGCCTAGCCCGCATGGGTGGCTACAGCTATTGACCGGGGGGTGCGGCCCCCCCACCCCCAGCTAGGCTGTTGGTCGCGTGTGCGATCGGAGAAGGCAGTTGGGACGGTTAGTTTTTTAAATAGAGCCAAGGAACAAGCAACTGTCACTTGTTCCTTGGCGTTCAACTGTTTCCCACCCACCCATCCCTTTTGACTTAAGTATAAAAAATAAAAAAATAAAGAAATTTAACACGGAAACAAATTTTTTAATTTTGCAGATAAATAAGAGTATATATTCGAGACAAGGAAGAAAAGATTATGATGGAGGGGTCAGTGGACCAATTGCTTTGTCGCGGCGGCAGTTAGGGGGGTGTAGGTGCTTGTCCCCCAGAAGTGGCTCGGGGCTGGTTATCGGGGGGTTTGAAGCGAGGGGGTAGGCCACCGGGACGTACTTCCGGGTGCCCACTTTGCGTTGCACAGCTCTGAGCATTCTGGCGCGGACAGGTGGTACGCTATCCCCATTTGTGTTAATAAATAAGCCGCGGCCTTTTACCTCCATATATGTGTCCTCTTGTTATTTGTATGTCTTTATGTAGAGGGTTCTTAGGAGAGGGGGGGGGGGGAAGCTCGCATCTCCTTGGTCATGTCCTGGAACTCAAATCGGCATGAAGTTCCTGACGCCGAAGTTCTCTTTCTTCTGGAGGTGCTCAAATCCCTTGACCGGGAGTTGGTCCCAAACGTCCTGGAACTGTTTTCAGCTTGCAATCCTAGCCGCGACCGCTACGTTCAATTCTCAGAACTTGGCCCCCGAAAAGTGGGACTTAGAAAATATTCTGCCTTGAAATTTCTGAAGCCAGCTCACTGCTATTTCTCCAAGAGCATCTTTTGATCGTTTTAAATTTGCCGCTGCTGTTCTGGTGCTTAGAATCTGCTCTCTGGGTTGGCCGAGGGTTTCTTATAGTATTTCAGAGTTCATTCGTGTAATACTACAGCCAATCCGAGCGTCGGAAATTTCCTACCAGTCAACCAGAGCGATGCCAGTCTCCTGAAGCCGGGCAAGCGGATCTTGGGCATCTACCAAGGGCATGCGCCCACCTGGCACCTCAGCCACTTGGTATGCAGAAGCCACCCGCTGGTTTAGGCTCCACACAGTCTGGGCAGTCAAGTGGTAGTCCAAGGACTGGCCATTCTTCCCAGGACGTTGGTGCTCAGCCTAAACCTCCTGCCCAAATGCTCTTCACACTTCTGACATCCTCTGAGGCTTTCATGTCCGATGTCTGAGTAGACACAGTGGCACCAAACTTGGTAGCCCAGTGACTCACTCAGGACATAGGATCTGGAAGTCCCAGCTCATTACTGTGCACAAAAGCATATATGTATTTTAAACACACTGTTTAATAAAACCATACATTTATATACTTTCCCAAGTCTTCAGGTTATGGGGAATAGAATGAGAAGTTGCACTTTAATCCTACTAGTCATATTCCCCCCACACACACACATTATAATACCCTTAAAAAATCCTCACAATCTTATGTATGGTTGAAGCACCCCCAGAACCCCTATACCAGGTTCTGGGTGACCTGAGCATCCCCTCATAAACTAGGGAACCCTTTACCATTCTAGGGATACCTTACATCCCTATGCCCCTGTCACGTACGGCACCATCCTAGTACGCGTCCTGCATACGGGACAAGGGTTAATACTGACAATCTTCACCTCCGCAAAAGTCCTTCAAATGGAAAATATCTCCTCTACAGGATCAATACACAACCCGCAAGCTGCCCCACTCTTCACCTCCACAAAAAGGTCCCTAAGATGAGTTGTATCTCTCCTCAAGCCGTCCCAATATACCACCGCCACGAACAGCACAAAAGTGAGCACGTAACTTAGACATGCAACCAGGGTTACTACACATGGCTACTCTAGCCAACCCCCCCTCCTCTGCAAGGAACCAGCAAGTTAATATTAACCCCTACTCAATTGCAAATCATAACTATCCACTGCCACAACCTGAGGCTATGCAAATATGATAAAAGATCTGACTAAAATATTTGTCAGGGCCACATGTCCCTGTTTATTATAGAAAAACTATGCACTTTAACACACCAAAATCAGTTGTAGCTAAATGTGTCCGAATCATAATAATTCTCCCAAGAGCGTGCAATCAGTTCGTTCAGAGCCCAAAGCATTACTTATTAACTGTTTTAATATACAGTATATAAAAGTACAGTCTTAGGTTACAGAAAAGGTATTACAAAATAAACACACAGTTACAATATAAGGCAGAACAGCTTCATAAAATGATAAAACAGACGAAAATCTATACCTTACCAAATGACATAGATTTAGAAATATCCCGTATCTGGTCGCAAATACTACTCTGTGGACATCTGATTTTCACAATACGTGCTCAGACTTAAATACAATTATTTCCCATTGAACACAACCTAAACCCAGCCCCCGTTGTAAATCAGTGGTGAGACTGACAGTCTTACAACAGAGTAAAACACCTCCCCCAAAGGACGTTTAACACTCCTTTTCATATCTAAATGTACTCATAACTTCACTTCTGTAATACTTACTCACACGTGAGACACATTAATGCATTCAGGCCCTCAAGGCGGACAGAACGAGACTAAACATAACAGGGTAACCCTAAAATTAAGAGAAATATTAATATCTGTCTCTTAGTACCTGCTAGACCTCACGTGTCTGTAATCATTATGTGCGACTCAGTTCCACGGATACACACATGTAACTTTTAGCATGTTCAGCAGAGGACGTCTCATGATAGTCTCATATTTATAGAAGGTCACTCCGTTTGATACCTTCTGTAGCCACACCCCTGGCCATCCACACAGCCCCTGCCGAGAAATACTTTGAAGCTCGGTCTCCTGTGTACAGGACCGTTGTCACAGGGGCTATATTTTACACCCACCTCCAGACACTGCCCTTATCCGTCTTTACCTGCAAAAAGGTGTTAACATACAATAAACCCACTCTTTGTACTTTTCACACCCAACTTCAATCAAGGCCTTTTGAAGCCCTCAGATTTCTGAAAAGACACCACACGTTTGTATTTTAAACGGAAACTGTAGCTCTTTAACCCCTTAAGCACCAGAGGGATTAAAAATACCTATTACCTCACGACATTATCATGACCGCCCCATTTACCTTTCTGGTCTGTGCTGAAGCAGGAAATCCTAGCGGTGAGTCACGCAAGCGTTTTCAAGGGGACATTTTGCCGAATGTGTCTCAATGTATCCGGGAATTCAACCTGATTCTCGGGTACATTTTTTGGGTATCCAGCAACTCTGGACTCCAACTAGCTAGGCACATTCTGATAAGACTTTCTCTGTAACTCCCTGCCCCCCCCCCCCTTCCTGAAACTCATAGCCCAGCGATCTCTGCTTGCTGGCACTCCTGGAAAGGTAAAAGACACAAATTCTTTATTGTCGCATAATTTTATACCATGCACAGACAATCCCTAGGCTCAAGAGCTGACACTCCTGAACCCCAATACAAAGGATCAGAGGTACCCAAACGGCCTTAACCTTTATTATAGAGCCTGGTTACCCCCTTACCGTCACATTCCTAGGAACCCTTGGGTTCCCCGGGCATCCCTAAAGGGTTCACTGCAATTTTTTGATCATTTTGAAATTGTACCAAATATAGAAGAATTTACAATGCATCTGATCTCAGATACGAGGGGTTTGGGGTTCCTCAGAATTTCACATAGGGATCCTTAACAAAAAAAAAGGAGAAACCACTGGACTAGGTAATATACTCATATTGGCCCAAGAAATTGTATCATAGCATAAAAAGAACGTAATATTTTTCTTGCATCCGTATATCTACTAGGACTCCATTCTTTTTCTCTGAAAGCATTAACAGGCACTATGGGGGATTAGCACTATAAAGATACAGGGCACATTATGGAAGGATTTTACTTCATGTACATATGATAAAACAGACACTACTTTATATGCATCAGTTGAATTATAAGGTTTTACTTGGCTTTAGTCCAGTGTAACGCACAAAGTCTAATCTAAGTCTATGTCAAAGAAGAAAATACATACCAGTAGGTACAGTACTTGGTTCACCATTTTCCATAGATCGTTAAAGCAAAATATTCAACTTTTATGCCAATGTATTTGGCTGAATCTGTACTGTTTATACATGTAGATTCAAAACAAATGAGCGAAAATATGCGGAATAGTGAATAATGGTTTACAATGTTAATTTATTTTAATTAAATACGTTCTACTAATTATATGCTTACTTTTCCACAATATATTATTTTATACCTAATTATTATATTACTACTAACTTACTTAGTATATTCAGTCATAATACTTGAATATTTATATATTTTTTAAGTATTCAGGTTTTGTACTTTTCTACTTGACTTATAACTTCTTGAAAATTTGAATTATTAAAACACAAAAATATTCTTGTTGAATTATCTTCCCGTGTATTTTCTCTTACAACATGTAAACATGACATTTTTCTTACTAAAATAAAAGAATATTTAGGTTTATCACATAGTTCTGATGAAGAATTGACACCTTTGCACTCACACAAGGACTCACTCAGCTCTAAAGAGCGCTAGATCCGGCGTTAACTACCATTCACCTAAACGAGGAAGCGAGCTCCGAAACCCCATATCGGAGCGTAGTTAATAGCCGCCATGCAGGCAGTTAGACCAGCTAAAGTTGGGCACGCAGTTTGTGTGTTTGTGAAAGCAGCATTTTATTTGTGCTGATCATATTAGTTTAGTGCTCTTCCCTGGAGATTGGAAACTAAGTTAAACAGCCATTAAAGAATTCAAGGTTGTACAAGTATACTGCATGTGATTAAACATCTCCTAATGCCAGTACACAGAGACAAACACCTCTTTCCACTGTTTCACAGGACTACAGGACAAAGATAGGGACTGACAAATAGAAAGCGCAATATGTATCTGTCTCACCTCCAAAAGTCAGAGGTTTTCACATTTGGAAAAGCACAAACTCAAATTGCTTCCTATGCGGCAGTTCTTTGCCAGCCTATTTATTGAACAGAAGACAGGGGTGCCCACTGCTACATCAAATTGACAAAACATATATGTTTTGTATACATTTGCCACGCTCAGTAGCACTCATTTTGGCATAAATATATATTCATGATGTGGTGGATGTAGGAGCTTGAGCTAACTGGGAATATGTGTGTCAGCCTATTTATTGAGCAACTCATCCCAATGAAATCCCAAAGCTATAATATTTACCCTGAATTTTTGCACCAGCCAATGATAATTCAACACGCAGCCCAGCGAATTTGTTTGCGCTCCCATTTGTAAATCATTGTTGGAATCAAAACAAAGACAAAAATGTGGATTTGTATTTAATTAAAACCAAGGTGAATAGATAAATATTTGTGTGTGGAGGCCGAGTCTTAATATCTGTACATGTCTGACAACTGTAAGATGCATTTTACTATACAATTCAAAAGTGCACTTATCACGTTATACTTTACCAGAACCACAAACGTCTATCGTCTCATATTCCCTTTGCAAACTTCTATAACACAGAGGTACTTTGATTTATTTACATTTATTTTACGTTTTGATATCTTCTGCAAGCTTAGGAAGCAAGGTAATGGTACAAATGGGCAGTTTATAAAATAGATTTATAGCTACAGGTAGTCCTCGTTATCCAACGTTTCACTTTGCAACAAATGGCATATCCAACGCTTTACAATGCAACCCTATGGGCCGTTTTCCAACGCCGGAATGCGTTATCCGACGCCTGAATGCGTTATCCAACGCTCACCGCCCTGATTAACATGGGACTCACTTTACAACGGTTTCACTATCCAACGCTGCTACTTCCAGAACCGATTCCGTTGGATAACCGAGGACTGCCTGTATACATATGGTAACAGATTTGCTCACCAACAACAAAATCAGTTTATATCATAATGTGCAAATATTAAAAAGGATTGAACTTTACCTAGCCGCCTCCTCCCTCTGCTTCTGCCTCCCAGGAAAGCTTATCCTGCACAGTGATGAGTACAATAAGCAGAGAGAGTGACCTATGGACCCATCAAACCAGGAAATCAATAGGAGTAGCGGCTCCTGTGACCTTTATCGTAAGATACATTGATTTACTGCTGTGGGAAGGGGGAGAAAATATGCAACTGACTCTCTCACGCTGCGTGGAGCCACCGCGGCAGAATCCAACACCCTGATCATGATAACAACACAAATAATTGGCACAGCACGGGCTTGTGACTATCTGCTGCTGACAAGTCACACACGTGCAGGACGTCACTCATTCAATGCCCCGCGCCTCCACTCATCATTGGAGGGCGTCACTGTGACGCTGCCCCCACTCACCAAAGCAGCGGACATGTTGAATGAAGGTGGCGGAAGTGCCGGGTAAGCGCTTGATATAATTTTAACCTGTCTGTAATTATAGAAAAAAAGCGAAAGCTGCCAATTTCTGTAGCTCCGGCAATAAGCCAGAGATGATCTAGAAGACGCGTGCTGTTTATACCTGTTTTACAGTCGCAGGCCGGGTGGGTGTAGTAAGATGGCCGTCTGCATACTGTTTTCAAGCAGTGAATCAGTACGTGATGACGTATTACGATGTGATGATCTGTGTTGCCCCGCCCACCGATCTGCTGCCAATCATTGAACCTCTGTGACGTACTCGTTGTCAGGGGAACCTCCCTCCCCCTAACGTGTACTGGGCACTTGTGACGTGGAACTGATTGAGCCGCTTCCGGGTTGGATACCGCTTGTAGGCATGGAGGGATTGCGCTGCTCCTGCGAGCTGCTGAGGTAAGCTGTGGACGCGATGTTTTGTGACGCCACAGACAGAACGAGTTTAGGGCTCTGCGTTCTCTCTCCTGTTGTGATGTCAGAAGGTGTGAGGTTCCTTCATACTCACACCTCTCGGGGGGTGGAGCATCCTGTAACGTCTGAGGGAACAATCGTGTGTAAAAGGGTGATCCTAACTTCCAATCTCTGGGGAGAGTTGTGTGTAAAAGGCGTATTATCTTGTTGAAGTCGTTGTTGCGAATGGTGTGTACATAGTGTGAGACTGCTGCTGAAAGCTGCTTGTGTGCAGTCAGGTGCCCCATTCAGTGAAACATGGGGTTTCAGAATAAAATGTAGTCACTGATCATTTCTATCAGGACAAGGTGAATGGCACTATCTTTTTTCCTATTATTATCTCTTTGAACTTGGTTGCAGTCTGGCAATGGAGTTGTCTAGGCGTGAGGAATAGATGTTGAAGCTTTTCAACTTTGAGCAATCACAAGTGAATTGTTAAATTCCATAAACTGTGTATTAATAGAACATTTATTATAAGTATTTGAAGGATGAGCTCTGACGTCTGATAGTGGGTCAGGCACATTTCTCCAACAGTAATGTTACATTTCAGGGCTTAACTTAAGGAATCATGTCCATACACCTCCTTGTAGTGACCGTGCACTATCACTTATGAATGTGTATTATACTTTATATAGTTGACTATTTGTGCAGGTTTTGTGTACAGCATTTCAGGAAAATCTCAATTATTAAATGCACATACAGTACCTTTTGTGAAGATCATACTTGGACCTGGCGCTCTTGGTCCACGTGAGGTGCTCAACAAACGTGGTATTACTGAATAATTGAGTATCTTTTTATTCCATGTTTTTTTCCTCACCAGGCTATTGACCTCCTTGATCATCCCTGGACTTGTTGTAAGCAGTTGTTTGTGCCTACTCTTGCTCATACTCCTCTGTTGCATCCGGCTGTGGATTGAGCAAAGAAAGAAGCAGTCTGCGCTGATAGGCAAAGATGGCAAGAAGCAAAAGGTGGTGGCGTTTTTTCACCCTTACTGCAATGCCGGAGGTGGAGGAGAAAGGGTCCTTTGGTGTGCGCTGAGAGCCTTACAAAAAAGGTATGTTATGGGTGCACAATCCCATCCTTCCTCTTCTGTCTTTAATTGAATATATGGAAAAATAGATATATTGTTTTTTTTATTATTTTTTTAAGCCTCCTTTGTGAAAATACTTGCTTTTTTGAATACCCATAGGTCCAGTTTTATTATAGAGATGCTCTGCACAGAATAAATGTAGTTGTACTGCAAAACAAAGGTAGCTTCCTCACTGTACAATAGTGGCGATCAACACGAGTTAATCAGAGACGCCCTGGTTTGACTTGTATATAAACCCATGGGAGTCCATTAATGTCAGAGACAGGCAAAACCAGGTGTGTGAAATCGGACCATACCATATATTCCCAAATACAGTACCAAACATTTAAGATTTGTAGAACCAGAACACCAGGTAAAGTGCCCATCTCTTAAAAAAAAAAAACTGTAATTAATATTCGGTTTAAACATTAAAAATACATGAATGAGAAAATGTATTAATAAAATAATCATAGTTCAGTGATAACAGATCACATGTATGCATCAAACACCAAATCTCTTACTGCTAATTTAGTGCAAAAAAAAAAAAAAAAAACAAGCATAAAATGTATCCTATAAAAAATCCTATGGACAACTGTCTTTTGAGAATTATTGATATATTTTGTGTCTGTCTGTATACAAGGAGGCAAACTTTGCTAAGTGGCACATTTAATCTGTCATCATATCTTTTTGTAGTAGAGTGTGAGATAGATAGGATGTGTGAATCAGTCCCAAGAGTATGGGTGCAGGTTACAGGGTCCACTAAGTCACCTGTGGCCACCACCACTTTATAGCTTATTGTCATCACAGCGCAAGCCACATTATTGCGCAAACTCTCTTTCAACGCTGACTTTGTTTTATATACAGTATATTGCAATGCATTGTTTAAATATGTTGGGTTGATGCCAAATGTAAACATTTCTATTTGATTTTTTTTTTCCAGGTATAAAGATGCCATCTATGTTGTTTACACTGGTGACAAAGGTGTCTCTGGGGAAGAGATTCTTAATGGGACCGTTGGAAGATTTAACATCAAGTTATCCCACCCTGTGAAGTTTATTTTCTTGGGAAAACGTTATTTTGTGGAAGCCAGTCTTTATCCCCATTTTACCTTGCTGGGACAGAGCCTTGGCTCCATTGTTCTAGGCTGGGAAGCCCTTGTGAAGTGCGTGCCTGATATTTATATTGACTCCATGGGATATGCATTTACATTACCTCTCTTCAAGTATCTAGGAGGCTGCTGTGTGGGCTGCTATGTTCATTATCCCACTATTAGCACAGATATGCTGTCTGTGGTTAGCAACCAGCATGCTAGATTCAACAATGCTGCTTTTATCTCTAATAACCCTGTTCTGAGCAGGCTGAAATTGATCTATTATTACCTGTTTGCAGTGTTGTATGGATGGGTTGGTTCCTGTAGTGATATCATCATGGTTAATTCTACATGGACCTACAACCATATCCTTGTCTTGTGGAAGTGTGGCGATCGCACTAGCATAGTTTATCCTCCTTGTGATGTCCAGACTTTTCTAAATATTGAATTAAACCAAGAAGATGGGAGAGAGGAGCATTCGATTGTGTCGGTCGGACAGTTCAGGCCTGAGAAGGACCATCCTTTACAGATTCAGGCGTTCAACAAATTGTTATCAAAAAAGACCCCTGAGCAGAGGGCAAAGATGAAACTCATCCTGATTGGTGGATGTCGTAATAAAGAAGATGAACTTCGTGTGTTGGAGCTGAAAAACATTAGCTCGGATCTTGGAGCTCCCGTTGAGTTTAAAGTAAATATTCCCTTTGAGGAGCTAAAGAAGCATCTAAGTGAAGCTGCCATTGGGATACACACCATGTGGAATGAGCACTTCGGAATTGGTGAGTATCTACTAACTATGTGCCAGTGGAGTGATGATCTTGAGATTTTCTCATAGTACTGAAAGCAATTCTTACTACATGCAAAATAACATGTTAATGGTGTTTCTCACAATAATAGTCTGAGAAAGTGGCTTGTTGTTTTTGTCACACAGTCCATTACACTTCCCTACTTTGTCATTAGCCAAATGATATCATCTATTTTTCCCTTTCTTATTCGGCCATTATGTGCAGAGGACTTGTAAAAGTATACCGTTAATGACACTCACAACGGTTCAATTTCCTAACCTTTGGGTCAATTTGTTGCGAGTATCCTTTTAATATTTTTTGTAATAGGGCTCAGCTCTATATCGTCAGCCTCTAAATGTCTTGTTTAGTGGCAATATGTTATTGGTGTGAGTGGCAGTCTTCAATTGAAGAGGACAAAACAATGATTCTATTGTTCTCCAATAACAAAGGTATAAGCAGACATCTGGGGACATATGAGTGAGCTGGTTAAAGTGCCCATGGCCAAATCTAGAATTCCAAACCTATGCACACTGCTTAAACAGTATTTTATGATACCAGGCATACATGTAATGGGACACGGGTTTAAAACAGAAGAAAATGGGGCACATTGGATTTTCAGGAGCAAATTTATTGAGCCAAAAAATTGAAGCGATATTTTGGCTGTCTGTGCAGCCTTGATAAAGGGAATGATGTCCCTGATAAAGGGAATGATGTCCCTGATAAAGGGAATGATGTCCCTGATAAAGGGAATGATGTCCCTGATAAAGGGAATGATGTCCCTGATAAAGGGAATGATGTCCCTGATAAAGGGAATGATGTCCCTGATAAAGGGAATGATGTCCCTGATAAAGGCTGCGCAGACAGCCGAAACGTCCCTCTCTTTTTTTTAAGCTCAAATTTGCATTTGAGAATTTGAGGTGCCCTAATCCTCCTTTTTGGTTTCACAAAACGCACAGCAGCGGCTCTTCCCTTGCATTAGGAGCACCGGTATAAGTATCGCAGGTTTGATTTTTCTGTTGTGCAACATATTCTCTATGGCCCTTTTTTATAGCGCTTAAAATAAAAACGGGGTTTGTTATGGCGGCGTTTAAAAGCTCCTGGCGGCTTCCTATTGGCCTACGTGACGTGGGAGCTTTAACCATTAAAGCCTTGGTAGCCGAGCAGATCGGCTACTGGCACCTACTACGGAGAGAAGGATCTCTGGAAGCAGGGGGGGTCCCCAAAGCTAAAATGAATGGGGTTCAGCTCCGGAGACCACCTGCTTCAACTCTCAGTAAAAAATGGTACATAAGAGCAATCTAACAGGTTATTCATAGTTACCAGCCTATAATATACATCTTCTCTAACTGTGCACGCAATGTCCTGTATATAATGTATACCCTGCTCATTTATGTAACTATTTGTAACCATATATTATTTGTCATATTAACTATGCCCAGGACATACTTGAAAACGAGAGGTAACTCTCAATGTATTACTTCCTGGTAATTTTTTTTATAAATAAATAAGATGTCTTGCTTTTGGCTACATTTATTATGAGAACTTTCATCTAAATTCCCTATTTTTTTTTTTTTTTTAAGGCTGGATATGATCAAGATTTTGTTTTTGAAAGGAAGCTCTATATCTGCATACAAATATTCATTACCCCTTCACTAAAAAAGGGTTTACAATACAATAGTTGAAGGTACCTTGGCAGAGACAGGGTTTTAATATGACTGACTTTGGCTTGGGCTTTTAATTCTATAATATAATATTGTATATATTGTTGTTTTTACAGGAATAGTTGAATGCATGGCAGCTGGGACGATAATTCTGGCTCACAACTCGGGAGGCCCTAAGCTGGACATAGTGGTTCCTTATGACGGACATAAAACTGGGTTCCTTGCAGATAGTGAGGACAGCTACGCCTTGGCTATGGATCATATTCTCTGCCTGTCACCAGAGGAGAGACTGCTCATCAGGCAAAACGCACGGCAGTCTGTCACCAAATTTTCAGACAAGGAGTTTGAAGCTAATTTCCTATCTGCTACTGAGCAACTGTTTCGATGACTGATGCTATAAGTCTATGCGTGTGTATTTATTGTTGGAAGTATGGTAAGGACTCTGACTTTTCTACATTTTGAAAGTCAACTGATGCACTGTAAATAGAAAATGGTAATTTATAATCTATTGTAAAAAAAATATGAATGTTACAGCATGTTCCAAATTCCATAATTGTTTACAAAAATGTACAGTATTGGTAAACATTAAATATTTTGTAAAATGCTGGTTTTTACTTTAATTGCTGTTTCATTTGTTGCAAGTGCAATGATATGAAATCCACTGGACACGCTTGCAGGAGGTTTCAGGTTCTGTGTAAAACCCCTTCATGCGGGAATAGTATCTTCTATTCTTGCCTTCAAGTGCCATTTGAAACTTTTCCGTGAAGCATTTTAATCGTTTGGTATGTGTTCGTAGAGCTCTTTTCCAATGTCCATAATGCTGTTCCATTGAACCTAATTATAGTGTCTCTGAAAGGCTGACAAAATACCATTGATGGGGCCTATTCTATATGTGCCAAAGCAGCTAATCTGCCTTTTTTCAGCTGAAATTCCCCATTTAATTATTTTGGGGTATTTCGCCGGAAATAGAATAAGCCCCTTAGAATGTAAACTGTACATTAAAAGGATAAATGGAACCGCTCACCTACAATAATCCTAAATGCGTTTAATGATGGATACATATAAAAGTAAGGTGCAGGTGGGGATAGTGGCAAGACTATCTAGGTATTGATCCAAGAGGGATCAAAGATTCCCCAATTTTGCTCTCAATACATATATGATCAGTAGACAGGATTGTAGTGTTCCCTTCAGACAGGATTTATGTGAGGCAGTCCAGTGACTATAAGATAAGCAGACGCACACACGCATTTCTAAGACTGCAAGACGGCATACCCGTCAAGGTTTTTTTTTTTGGTCTCTGGTGACCTGTTGTGACAACGACTTAGGTCTTATAAGAGACTCTCTGTACTAATATATTTGTTATCTCTATTTATGCCTTTAATACGCCCTCATTTACCAACATGGGCTGACATATTACAATGTGGCTATAGAGTAACAGTGTTATTTATACGCAATATAATATGCCTATGCCAAACTTAAATAATGATGTGATACTACAGATCTGATTTTCTGTCTCTTTATTTATATGCATATTGTTATTAGTATTTTTAGTACTGACTTCCCTCATGATACACTTTACAGCTAGTAGCACTCTAGATTTGGGCTATATATCCAGTCTAAATACATACACCATTTGGGTTTGTGGATTGTAATCACCATACCCACACCTGTAATTACCAGTATACTTACCTCCTGTGTCTTCTGATTTGGAGGCTTCATTCTGAATCACTGGGGCAAATACCTGTCTGTACACTATTTATGCGCACTGGCATTGATACTTTGCCAGCAGATATATTTATACATACACCCAGGTGATCATTGTTTACTACACCACTATGAGGATTTTAATTTCTTTGTGTATTAAGATGTAATAAAAGATTATTTTTGGTTTTAACTGCTGATCTTATAGTCACTGGACTGCCTCACATAAATCCTGTCTGAAGGGAACACTACAGTCCTGTCTTCTGATCATATATGTATTGAGTGCAAAATTGGGTAATCTTTGATCCCTCTTGGATCAAGAACTAGATAGACATTAAAGGAATCTTTCTTTACTGCAGGTAAAAATAGGAATTTGATTAGCACTTGAGCTCTTACGTCATAGTCTACAGTTTATGTATGCTGCTTTTGAATATAGTTACAGACTAAAGTAAATATTTTGTCTAAATTCACACTAGATGGGTACATTGCTTAGATGGGCAAAACACTTCAACAGACTTGGGCCGCGCTTATAGTGCTGGCAATGCGATGTCGCCCGGATAAAAACGCATTGCCGCTGCTGCGTGCGCTTATAGTAAGCGCGACGGCGACAATGCGACGTCACGAAAACTGGTAGCCAGCAAAATATTATTTTTCAAAGGCTGTCGCCTCGTGTCGGCCCTTGAACCAATCAAACGCCCGGAAACCCGCGATGCTACCGCCCAGCGAAATATAACTTTCGCCTGTGGTGACGAGTGACATCACCCGTCATGTCGCCATCGACGGCACTATAAGCGCGGCCTAAGGCTACTCTGTATCTATCAGAAATACATGAATACAAGTGGCCCATTATAAGTGGCATGACTACTGAACAACTGAAGTTTAAAAAGAAGTGAGGAAGAAGTGGACACCCCATCTGGCCCTGATTCCTGCATTTGATCTACGCTGGAAAGGAGGATATCATCAATACCAGACTGCATCATTACTGCTGTGATGCTGCCTTTACCATTTATATTTGCAGTGACTTCACTTCTTCTCAAATTATGCACTTCTTTTTACCAGCCTCAGTTGTCTCTAACTCCATTCATATATCTCCATCTCTCCTTCCTTCACCACTTCTCTGTTCACATGAACTCCTTTCTTACCTGCGTCCTCTGACACCACACAGCTATATCCCCTGCACTAAAAAACACCCCTACAAATCATCCTCACACATTCTCTTTCTATCCATGCTTCTCCTCCTTGCTTCTGGGGATATCTCTCCCAATCCTGGTCCCTGTCTTATTCCTACATGCGCTCGTCCTTGCCTGCCAACTGCAACCTCTACTCCTTCTGGTGTCAACCCCTCCAACCTCATACCCATCCCCTGCCACCCTCCCTCCTATCTCCCTTTCTCCTGTGCCCTTTGGAATGCTCGCTCCCTCTCTAACAAGTTCCTCTCTGTGCATGACTTCTTTCTCTCTCACTCCCTGCTTCTCTTTGCTATAACTGAGACCTGGCTCACTCAGTCTGACTCTGCTCTGGAAGCTGCCCTCTCCTACGGTGGCCTTTCCTTCTCCCACACTCCGCGCACTGATGGCAGGGGTGGAGGCGTGGGGCTCCTGCTCTCCTCTCTCTGTCGTTACCGAACCCTTCCTATTCCTCCCTCTCTTGCTTTTCCCTCCTTTGAGGCTCACACTGTCCAGATTTTCTCTCCTCTCCCTGTTCATGTGGCGGTCATCTATCGCCCACCTACCTCTACTCATCCCCCTTCTGCCTTTCTCTCTCACTTTGTATCCTGGCTCTCTTTCTTCCTCTCCTCAGACTCCCCTGTTCTTCTCCTTGGGGACTTCAATTGCCACATTGATGACCCCTCTCTCCCTTGGGCTTCCCGCTTTCTTTCTCTAACCTCTTCTTTTGGCCTTCAACAGTGGACTGCAGCCAGCACCAACAAGGATAGCCACTACTTAGACCTGGTTTTCACTAAAAACTTCTCTCTCTCCGATTTCTCCATTTCCCCTTTTCCTCTCTCTGACCATCATCTCATCTCATTCTCTCTATCTCGCTTCTCCCCTTCATCTACACCCCGGTTCTGCAGAAACCTGCGCTCTATTCACTTACCTGACTTTGAGTCCACTTTACGCTCCTCCCTCTCCTCTCTCAGCTCTGCTACAGACCCCGACAACCTGGTCAGGAACTACAACTCTATCTTGTCCTCCTCTTGATCTACATGCCCCACTTTCTCTGTGCCGCACTCGCCCTTCTAACCCTAGACCCTGGCTAAATTCCCACACACGCATGCTGCGTTCCTCTGAACGCCTCTGGAGGAAGTCTCACACTCTCGCAGACTTCCTTCACTACAAATTTATGCTATCCTGTTTCAACTCTGCCCTCTCGCAAGCTAAACAAGCCTACTTTTCTGCACTAATCAACATGCACAAGTCTAACTCACGCCGACTGTTCTCTGTCTTTGATACTCTACTCAAACCACCCTCAGCTGCCTCTCCTTCCTCCATCTCCGCTCAGGACTTTGCTGACTATTTTAAGGAAAAGGTGGAATCCATACGTCAGAACATCCCCTCTGTTTCTTCTTCCCATCCTACACCTCTTCCTAACTCTCCTCCTGCCTTCCTTGACTCTTTTTCCACTGTCTCAGAGGAGGATGTGTCGCTGTTGATCGCCACTTCTCCCTCTACCACTTGCCCTCTTGACCCCATTCCCTCCCATCTCCTAAAACCTCTTGCTCCTACTATAATCCCTACGCTCACACACATTTTTAACTCCTCCCTCTGCTCTGGAAACTTTCCATCCTCCTTCAAACATGCAACAGTCATACCATTACTCAAAAACAGCAAGCTTGACCCTACCTGTCTTTCTAACTATCGACCTGTCTCCCTCCTGCCTTTTGCCTCTAAACTCCTTGAACGTCTTGTATTCTCTCGCTTGCTCCATTTTCTCAACACCTATTCTCTCCTAGACCCTCTACAATCTGGCTTCCGCACTGCTCACTCCACGGAAACAGCCCTCACTAAAATAACTGACGACCTCCATGCTGCCAAAGACAGAGGTCATTACACTCTGCTCATATAACTCGACCTCTCTGCAGCATTTGACACCGTGGACCACCCTCTTCTCCTTCACATTCTCCATACTCTTGGTATTCGGAACAAAGCTCTATCCTGGATCTCATCCTACCTCTCCCATCGTACTTTCAGTGTCTCTTCTGCTAACACCTCCTCCTCCTCTATTGATCTCTCTGTGGGGGTACCCCAGGGCTCTGTCCTGGGACCTCTTCTCTTTTCTCTGTACACACTCTCTCTAGGTGACCTAATAACATCTTTTGGGTTTAAATATCACCTCTATGCTGACGTCACACAAATATACTTTTCAACACCTGACCTTACACCTGCTATACAGACCAAAGTTTCTGAATGTCTCTCTGCTATATCATCCTGGATGGCCCTCCGTCGCCTTAAACTCAACATGGCTAAAACAGAGCTCCTCATACTTCCTCCCAAACCTGGCCCTACTACCTCCTTCCACATTACTGTTGGAACTACGATCATCCACCCAGTAGCCCAAGCACGCTGCCTAGGGGTCACACTCGACTCCTCTCTCACATTCGCCCCTCACATTCAAAACATTTCTAAAACTTGTTGCTTTTTCCTCCGCAATATAACAAAGATATGCCCTTTCCTCTGCTGCTCGACTGCTAAAACTCTGACTCAGGCCCTCATTCTCTCCCGTTTTGATTACTGTAACCTCCTGCTGTCCGGCCTTCCTGCCTCTCACCTGTCTCCCCTACAATCTATCCTAAATGCTGCTGCCAGAATCACTCTACTCTTTCCTAGATCTGTCTCAGCATCTCCCCTCCTGAAATCCCTCTCCTGGCTTCCAATCAAATCCCGCATCTCACACTCCATTCTTCTCCTCACTTTTAAAGCTTTACACACTTCTGCCCCTCCTTACATCTCAGCCCTAATTTCTCGCTATGCACCATCCCGACTCTTGCGTTCTACTCAAGGATGTCTTCTTTCTACCCCCTTTTTATCTAAAGCCCTCTCCCGCCTTAAACCTTTTTCACTGACTGCCCCACACCTCTGGAATGCCCTTCCCCTCAGTACCCGACTAGCACCCTCTCTATCCACTTTAAGACCCACCTTAAGACACACTTGCTTAAAGAAGCATACGAATAGCACTGTGAACATTCTGAACACATGATATAAAGCTTGGCCCCCTGCAGACGCACTTACCAGAACTCCCTCCTCCTGTCTCTGTACGTTCTCCCTACCTACCAATTAGATTGTAAGCTCCTCGGGGCAGGGACTCCTCTTCCTTAATGTTATGTTTGTCTAAAGCACTTATTCCCATGATCTGTTATTTATATTATCTGTTATTTATTCGATTACCACATGTATTACTACTGTGAAGCGCTATGTACATTAATGGCGCTATATAAATAAAGACATACAATACAATACAATAGTTTATAATAACATTCTAAATCATTGTAGAATGGCAGAGTCCTCTCAGCAAACATACTTATCCTCTCTACTAGGCAATGAGATCAGAATTGTGCTTACACGTCTGTCATTTAAGATACTGTGCCATGCATGCTACATCATGCTAGTGAGTTCATGGCAACCTCCAAACCGGGCGGCGGAGAAATGAACAGTATTGTTACCTGTTTACAAATGAGTAAATTGCGATAGTGATTTTATTACAGAGACTGCAATGACACGGTTTTAAATATTTTAGTATACCACGATTTGTCCCTTATCTGATTGTCCTTAGGAATATGTTTAGTGCTTATAAATAAATTAAAATATCCAGAGGGGGGTACGTGAGAAGGTAGGGGAAGGGAACTCTTGTGTCAGCCTAATAATATTAGTAAGGGTGTATAAAGGGATAAGTGGTGAGATGTAAGCAATAAGGAAAAAAAAGATCCTCCTATCTTGCACTTGATACTGGTGTGAATATAGGATATATAGGTAAACACTTAACTTTTACTCTAGTGTATATTAAAATAATATTAGAGTGGTGAAATAAAACCAATTAAACAATAACAAAGGGGACATAAACAGACTTTAAAAAGAACACAGGAGGACACCGTGCATATGTGTCTGCATATCGTAGAAAACAGCCAAACGTATGTCTGCAATGCCGTGAAAATGTACTGGAAATAACAGATCAGATTTCAGCCTATGTTATAGCAATCGGACAATACCCTTCTTCTTAGGGTTCGTATCCTACACTGCATGCAAAAAGTGATCAGTATACCCCAGAGTACAGCCACACATGTCTACAATGTAATAATGAGACAGTTGAAAAGCATAGGTAAAATGTTGCCAGTGTTGAATTCAGACCAACATTGGCTGCTCTCTCTACAGCTACAATCTTCATTACTGCCAAGTTGATGGAAAAGGAACCGCCACATAGGTACATTTCCAAATGAATAACAATGTGGTATACTGAGTCTAATAGGATTCAGTATGTAGGCTGCATGTTTGTTTATTTCTAAAATGTTTTACCAGGAAGTAATACATTGAGAGTTACCTCTCGTTTTCAAGTATGTCCTGGGCATAGAGTTATGATGACAAATAATACATGGTTACATGTTCCTAGGTGAATCATTAGGTAATTAGCCGAGTGCAGCAAATTATACTGTAGAAAGGCTGCATTACACATAGTGCATCTTATTGTTTAAAAAAGTTTTTTGTGCGGATTCTTAGTGCAGTATATATATATAAAAGTCTGCTGTGTAGTAGAGCCTGGCAAGAGAACTTTTGAAACGGAGCATCAGGTGTTTAATACAACACATGACTACAAAATAGAATATGCCATTCTAGCAGAACAAGTCAGAATGTAAAAGTCGCCTAGGGAGGGAAATATATATACTGGGGTTGATCTCACCATAGGTTAGTGCCGATGTCTATATTTGCACCATAGTATTATTGCCTCTCAGACACCTTTTTATACGCCCGATACCTAAATATTGAATATCCCCCCCTTAGAGAGAGAAATGTGCCAGAGGATCTAAATGCGTCTTCTCTCTACAAGAAACTGTGACATAACTTGAAAACGAGAGGTAACTCTCAATGTGTTACTTCCTGGTAAAACATTGTATAAATAAATAAATAACTGACGGCCGACACACACATACCGACGTAGATTTTGCGTTTTTTCACGCTTCCTGGGTGGGCCCCTTGCTACAGAATGGAGGTTTATGTAGATTGTTGTCATGGTGATTGAGAGCGTTGGTTAACTCAGAGTGCTGGGAGAAACCTATGGTATTTAGTAAAAAGTAATTAAATAAAAACTGAATAGGCAGGAGCACACCAGTCAGGTAGCGGTGTGAGGAAAGCATAAAGGAGGTGAGTACCAATTGATGTGGGCAGAACTGTGTAACATTTACAAGGGATATACATCGAATATAGAAGACAAGTCAAAGATATGACAATTCTGATGCATTCAAAGCATGTTATCCAAAGAGATAAAAGGGGTAGTATATACAGTATAAATTCATATGACCTGGGCACATACAAGGAGGGGAGGAGAGGGGGGAGCCTCTCAGAGGTGGACATGGATAGCAGAATTATAGGACATTGCAGAAGTTTGTCAAATTTAATCCCAGAGGTGTGGAAGGTTATTAAATTAAAGGGGAGAACATGAATTCCTCATTAAGACCATTGGGATAAAAAGAGTCCCCAGGGTGTACATCCACCTGGATTCTGTTTTGAGGAGTGCTCTGTTCCAATCTCCACCTCCTAGTTCCTTCCGGAAAATGTTCTATTCCTGTAAATCTCAGTTCCTTAAAGTTGCCATTGTGTGCTTCAAGAAGAATATGTTTCGCCAGTGGGATATCTAACTTATTTCTTATAGCTCCCAGATGTTCTAGGACTATCCGGCGGAGCTGGTGAGTCGTTTTACCTACATATTTCTTTACGCAACTGCTTAATGCTTGGTATATAACTCCTATCGTCCTACAGTTGGTGAACTGATGGTGATCGGTTTAGAATCATACCAGTTATAAAAGTGCTTTGTGGGTAAGGCAAAACGGAAGGCTTTACAGCCCTGAAAGTGTACCAACGGAGACTCCGGTTTCGGCGGAGCTCTAGCCGGACTTACCTGGAACTTGTGGGTGAGCCCATTGGACTCTCTAAGTACATCTTGTGCTGAACGGGGACTCCGCAGACGACGGAAGTGGACTAATACATCCATCCCTGCTGTTCCAGTGTTCCTGAGTGGTAACAGATACCAGTGATGTATTCTGTGCCTGTTTTTCACTTGCTTGATGTGCGCAGAATCGTGAACCATTTTTTAATATAAAATTGTATTTACATGTTTCACGATGAGCGTCGTGCTCTGTTCTTTGTTTTGTTTTACAGCCCTGACACTTGAAGTTACTCGTTATCCTGTTCGTCAGCAAGGTGTTTTTAACTGGGCTTCAAAATGGCTGTGAACCAACATATCTTTCAGATTAGTTGCTCTCCTACTAAGCAGGGTCTGCTTTTGAGTTAGAACCTGGCCCAAATCATTAGCCTCACAGAGGAAGTGCTAATGGTTGCTTAGAATATTGTTAATTTGTCACCCTTGAGTATTTTAGGTGCCTATGAACCTAATGACCTTTTGATCAAGAGGGGGAGTGGCCTTGTGAGTAAGTAGCACACTGCGTGCAGTGTGTTTGGCTCTTTTATATGACCTTTTTAAATGACATTGTTACTGTAGCCACTCTCCTGAAATCTGTTTCATGAGTACAGCCTCTCTTTCAAATTGAAGGTCATTCGAACAGTTCCTTCTGGCGGTAAGGAACTGTGCTGTTGGAATACCTGACGCTTGGGATCTTGGGTGGTGGTTACCGGCACGTAGCAAATTATTCGTTGCCATGGATTTTTTATGTATCGTTTCCCAGTAAAGTTTCCTCACCCCTAGAGATTTTAAGATCCAAAAAAAGGTAATTTCTTGCTTACTTATCTCATGGATCAGTTTTAGGTTACGGTTGTTAGTGTTTAGGGCACCTACAAATTCAGGGAACAGTTCTTGTGGGCCTCTCCATAGAATGAGAATATCATCTATATACCTCGACCATAATAGGATGTGCGAGGTATATAGCTCATTCATCTCGTTGAAAACCAATTCAGTCTCCCACCACCCTAGATACAAATTTGCATATGTGGGGGCACAGCTGGGCCCCATTGCAGTGCCTTGTACTTGGTGGTAAATTCTCTTATTGAACAAGAAGTAGTTGTGAATTAGTATAAAATCTAACAAATCAATTTTGAGTTTGTTGTGATTCTGAAAGTGGAGACTTCTTGTCTACAGAAAATACATAACTGCCTGAATGCCAGCAGTGTGTATTATGGAGGTATAAAGTGCTTCTACATACAAACTTATTAATATTGTTTCTCCATCTAAAGTCACATTGTACAGTCTATTTAGGACATCGTTAGATTCCCGTAAATATCAGGTTAAGGTTTTATGAAAGGCTTTAGGACCTGATCAACATAGACAATTGCTTGCTCAGTTAGATTCGCAATTCCGGGCGTCCTGGGGGTTGATGTGTCTTTTTGTCTATCGTGGGGAGACTTTAAAATGTTGCTATGTTTGGTGACTTTGTTAGTATCTGGTCATATTCTTTCTTGGAGATAACTATCAGATAGTCCCTGATTCAGAATGGCGATTATATCTTTTTATATTGACTTGTGAGTCCCTGTTTAGTATTTCATAACAGGTCCTGTCTGATGTTCTCCTTCATATAATCCACAGTGTTGACGACCACATTCCCACCTTTAGCGGATGGTTTTATGGTTATTCTTTCTAAGATCTTTGAGTGCCTTGCATTCTCCACTGTAAAATTTGCCAAAACCTTTTTGAGAATGTAGTTTTTCTAAGTCTTTGGTCACAAGTTTAATGAAATCCTCAACATAAGCACTGACTTCAAGGGGTTGAGTAAACCTGAATTTTGGTTTCATATTCATGAACGGCCCCTCTCCTGGGTTCCTTGAGGCGTCGTTCAGGAGCGTGGTAAAGTTCCCAAGATATTCAATGTGCTTTGGATCCAAGTCACCTAATTCTTGGCTCTTTAAAAGAGCCTGTTCCATCCTCTTAAAGAATTTATGGAGGAGTAACTTTCTCCCAAATAAGTGTGTGTCCTTAACCCAATTGAAGATCCTAAAATCCTCAAGGACAGTCCCTGATTTGGTGCTTTAATTTGATATTTATCAAGCTCAGTGGTGGAGAGATTGATAACTTTATTGATGTCACTTGTCTGATCAGTTACTTGTATCGCTTGGTAGTTTGTCTGCCCCGTCCCCAGAATGCCCAAACCTCCCTGTCTCTTAAGCCAGCTAGTCTTTCCTCTTCTGGTCTTCTTCTTTTGTGAAAGAGAGGGTTGAATCTTCCTGTTTCGAAAAAAAATAATCCAGTCACTGTCTGGTCTGTTCCCTATAGGTCTCTGAGGCCTTCCTCCCTCATCATTCGAGGTATCCCATTCTGTTGAGGATTCAGTGTTGTTTTGTCTCTGTTTTCCTTTTGGAAGATTGTGTCCATATATTTTGCCGTCCTTGTAATCTTTAGTATCTCTAAAGAACTTCCTTTGCTTTCTCTCCTTAAGATCTCAGATAAACTTATCAATGTTGTTCTTGAGTTTAAGCTCACAATCAATCATTGAATGCTAGACATATATTTTCCATGAGGCACCTCCTGTAGGCGTGTCGTTATATCATTATTTTCCTGCCTTGTCTAGTATTTTCATGTTCAATAAGCAGTTTCATAAGTTCATTAGGACCGTGATTTAGAATTGTTTCCCACAATTTCATGAACACCTCATCGGTGGACCGGTGGGAGGGCGAGAGATTAATCCTCAAACCCCTAGGTATTAAGCATGATTTAATGTAGTTCTCTTGACTGGCTATCTCCCACTAAAGTTTAGCCTGATGTTTATATGCCTTGTCTAGTGCTGAGCAATAGTCATTATCACTTGTTGTGGATATTAGCATGTTGCTTTCGAGAGAAAACACATTCTGTGCTTCACTCTGATTCGATAAAAATCTTGCCATAGTTATGAGTGACGAGCTAAGAGTTAGTGGAGAGAAAAAAATCTCCCTTAATAATATAATATTCAGAGGGGGGTAGGTGAGAAGATAGGGTGTTGGGAGGGGTAGGGAAGCGAACTCTTGTGTCAGCCTAATACTGCAATGCAGATATGGTTGGCTGTATTCTACGGTATACGGACACACATGCATGGTGACCTCCTGTGTTCTTTTAATGTTTGTTATGCTGACACAAGAAAAATAAATACATGAAACTTAAAATCCACATACTTGCATCTCCTCTAAAAGTTTATAATGTTCCCCAAAGACCATTGACAAATCATGAAAGATTGAGTTCAGTAGAGGTAAATGAAGTCCAGTAAGGAATCATTTGTACAATTATACGCAGGAGCAGATTCTATAAACCCTAAAGCGATCGACCGAAAAACCCATAGTGACTTGAATGGGCGTTTTCTTCCGAGCCTATAAATCAGACACTAAGTGTATTCCATGCATGTATGCAGCAGAATTGTATTCTGGTTTGTTTGAGCTTCATGTAGTTTACCGACTGTCTCCTCAGTTGGACATATAGTTCCAATTGTTCACCTGTACTTTTTTTTTTTTGCCCCTAATGGTTTAAGTCTTGTGCTAATTCTAAATTCTGCCAATTAGAGCAACTGGTAGATTGGATATAGGTGATTTGTCATATACAGTGCATACTGTACATTTGCACAGATTGTGAAAATGAATGTCTCACCACTTCCATCCACCAATAAAAACTGTTAGTGTGTGAAATAAAAGCAAAGCTTGTAAAATAATTCAGCAGATACAAGCAGAGGTTTGAAGTCAGAAGATAGAAGAGTTACCATACTGTTAAGATAAATACTGTACAGAGAACATTTAGTACACATTTTGCCTTGTGTAGTATTTAAAACCTTTATCCATGTTTTATGTAATGCAGGTCTATTGTAATCTTACATGCAACCATACAAGAGGAGTAAATGAGAAATGCCAATTTTCCTCAAACCTCTCTATTTTAGTTATTGACAAAAAAAGAACATTACCAAAACATTTGCAGTTTACCAAGATAGTTCATGCATTGCAATGGTGTTAATCTAAAGGATGGGCTAAACCAGGTCCTGGGGCAAGGCCATGTCAGAAACAACACTACCATTTAAACATCCTGGTGATTCTGGGACAGAACCATTACATATTTGATGAACCTTGGGTATTTTGTGAAGAAAGATCAGTGTGGTTACTCTCGGGGAGACGACCTGCTTCAGGTAAGCTTGAAAAACACAAAATACATAGGGGCATATGTATCAAATGTCACAAACTGGAAAGGAAATACGTATCATAAGGCGCCTAACATATAATTATATGTGAAAAGGATATAAACAGCCGAGCCTGGTAGATGTGCAGATCTCAAGGTGTCTCCAAATGAGGTAGTAGGTGCTTAAAAAGAATAAAAAAAAGTGCATAGCATAATACTGTATGATAAACATGACAAACAAAACATATAAAACATAACAAACAGCTGAGATATCAACAGGTGAACAATAAAATTAGCATTTAATAAAAAGACAAAATGACATATAAATGAAATATAAATGGTACATGAAAAAATAAATAAAAATGAAATGGGACAGACTGATATTCTGCTTCAATGGTAGAATTGCCCACTCACCAGATGGATGATAAGGGCAGGCAGTGGATATATTTGAGATTATCCCCTCTCCTCAGTGGCTAGATGCAGATGGACACGTTGTTCCTCTGTTTGTGAAGAGTTGCACACACCGGCTGATGTGTGGGCGGAACGCCCCTCTCAGTACACTACTCAGAGTGTGTAGCCAGCCCGTGAACGACAGCAGCAGATTCGCCAGAGATATGGCAATGATTTCTCAATCCATAATGGCAGATTCGGTAAACAGCAGTCAGTGGGGGGAAAGATAAATCAAAGATACAGCAGTATGATCAGCGTGACCACCCTACGCGTTTCAGAAGCGCTGCTTCCTTCCTCAGGGGTATGATAATTCTGTCCCAAAATGTCCTTTTTGTAGATGGTTGATTAAAAATGATTTAATTCACCTGGTAAGTCCCGCACTTGCAGGTAATGACGACCTGCTCTTGCGCAACAATATGTGGAAAATAAAAAACTCAGCTGTGTACCATTTATATTTCATTTATATATGTCATTGTATGTCTTTTTATTAAATGCTAATTTTATTGTTCACCTGTTGATATCTCAGCTGTTTGTTATACAGTATGTTTTGTTTGTCATGTTTATCATACAGTATTATGCTATGCACTTTTTTTATTCTTTTTAAGCACCTACTACTATTTATTTATTTTATTTATTTATACCTTATTTACTACCTTATTTGGAGACACCTTGAGATCTGCACATCTACCAGGCTCGGCTGTTTATATCCTTTTCACATATAATTATATGTTAGGCGCCTTATGATACGTATTTCCTTTCCATCTAGTCATTTTCTGACCAGGGGGTCAGAATTGTATCAGCGTCAGCCACTTATATATCTCTACTATATATATAAGGTTTAGTTTTTGTTAGTCACATATGTGTATATATTTATGTTATATGTTGAATTAGTCACCATACTTCCATCAGTCTAGTTAGCGCTACCTATCTTGTTTTTTGCTAAATGTCACAAACTGAAACATTTCTCAAAAACAGGTGTAAATTGCATCATTTTGACTCTGTTGGTGTATGAAGATGCTTTGCTCCCCTTTAACCAGTAAGCATTTTGGTGGGTAGTTAGAGGAGAAGTTTGGGGAGGAGATAGCATAATATTATGAGATGTATCAAAATGTGTACTTTATAACTGGGGTATTTATCTATCTATATCCCATAGATTGCTGTTTTTACTCTCTGTAGCAGAACTATTGCACCAACACAGGATACATTACATAGAAAACAGTAAGATCCTTTTTTTCATTGGACATACAGTACATTTGCTGCATTTACTCCACAGCACAGATCTGAGAAGTAGCGACTGGGCTGCCTTTAAAGTCAGGATTTGGTGTTTCACACACAGCTGCATCACAGCTTTGATTTTCTACCTCAATGATCTCTTCTTCTAGAGACTCTGTAATTGTTGGGTTATCTGTGCGTGGGATCTGTACTGCTATGGGGGTCTCTTCAGCTGCAGGATCCTCTGCTTCACCAGTGACCTCTTTCTGCACGTCTGTTTCATTAGTATTTAACTCGTCCTCTTCTCTGGGAGTTATAACTTTTTCCATAGACTCCATGACCTCCTCTCTAAGCTCATCTTCAGATTCTTCAAAATTACTGTTTGAAAGATTAAATATGAACAGAATTAAAATATTGAGAGCCACCAGTGACCACAGTGGGGGAGGGGATGTGTTTGTCTGCATGGGACAGGGGGTACATGCATCCCACTAAGAGCTTTTCTAACAGTGCAATATAATAAAGCAATTACAATGGAAAATTATATTTAAAAAATTGGTGCTGTAGTTTTAAAGCTTCTAAGCCACACGGGTTATTCATTAAACTGCTATAGTGCTGATCAGGGAACTATTGCATTCAATGTCCTATTGACTTACATGCAAGTTTAATTTTGACAGTGCCCCGATCAGCGCGCGCGGATTAATAATTAACCTCCATTAATCATGGAACATCCGTTTAAATGTCATATGAACCAACCAATATTACAACATACTTATTCCACACTTTGTCTAAAGTACATAAAGTAATCCTGCTTTTTAACAGGCCACATCAAATGTTTGTAGAGAAGCTGAAGGTAGCTTGAGAGGACTGAACATAATGTTTCCCAATGACATGGATGTACATGTTGAGGCCAGTATGGCTTTCTTTTTAAGCATTTATTGTAATCACCATTGTTGTTGTCCTAGTTTGGGTTGTCTCTAATCTGCATGCTTCCTTATGAAGGTGTGCGCTTCTGAATGGGAATAAAGGTTCACCAATGCTCTGTATTGGGCATTATTGCATCTTTTTTAGAATGGTTATAACCCTCCCCACACGGCTATTATCTTTCTGACTGTGCTGGAACAACAGAATATCTTGAGTCCTGCTAGAATTAATCTTTCAGTCAACAGCTATGATAACTTTAACACCCTGTTCCTCCTTTAACAGTTATGCTACTAATTGTACCCCTGGGTTTTTGTGACATTCTGAAACTTTTTTCACACTGAGATCATCCCATGAGAACTGTCATGTTAGGCCATTATTTGGTATTATAGTCTGCAATATTTATCTACACTTGTCCCTTTGACCAGAGTCACTTAAAGTTCCTTTTGGACATTTCTACTTATACCAACTCAACGGTGTCTTCTCTCTCTCTCGGTTTTATTTTAAAACTGAGTAGTAATTCATTACAGTAGTATGTTTGCCTGCCTGTCCTCCCATTACTTGCCCTTTTTCTGTCTTTAAAGGTAGTGCCATTGTTTCACATTTTTTCCAATATAATTATCTGTCTCTCACACACAGAGCCTGCCGCCTCTATATTAAAGTACCCTTTTGACACAAACAAGTCCGTTTCTGCCAACTGTCTTTATCTTAACAATTCTTACGTATCATCGTCATCAGATCTTGGTTCAAGACGCTCTTCATCCAAATCACCATCTGAAGCCATGTCTGTCTCTTCTAACCTCTCCTCTTCTGGGGGCCATTGCTTCAGTGTCCCATCTAACAGAAGGAAATGCAGTGAAATTGGAAAACCTCATTGACTACAATCTTACAAGAACCCAAATGATGTGATGCTTTCTGTTGGAATTTTGAACTGGCAGATAATGTTGTACTATTTAGCTAGTTGTTTATGACGAGCAACTATACACTAGAGTGGGGGTGCCCAACTCCAGTCTTCAAGCCCCCCTAACAGTTCAGGTTTTCAGGATATCCCAGCTCCAGCACAGATGGCTCAATCAGTCCCTGCTTCTGTGCCTCTGATTGAGCCACCTGTGCTGAAGCTGGGATATCCTGAAAACCTGACCTGTTGGGCAGGCTTGAGGACAGGAGTGGAGTACCCCTGCACTAAAGGATAGACGTATCTTCATAGTAACATAGTAGATGAGGTTGAAAAAAGACGTGTCCAAGTTCAACCTATGCTAAATTTAGACGACAGATACTTTATCCGATATCTATATTTGCAGTATATTGATCCAGAGGAAAGCAAACAAAAAAACCCAGTGTCCTCTCATCCAATGATATCTCTTAAGGGGAAAAATAAATTCCTTCCTGACTCCAAGAATTGCCAATCAGATTACTCCCTGGATCAACATCCTCATCATGTTTACTTATTTGGTATATCCCTGTATACCTTTCCTTTCTAAAAAGATGTCCAACCTTTTTTTGAACAAATTTATTGTATCTGCCATCACAGTCTCCATGGGTAATGAATTCCACATTTTAACTGCCCTTACTGAAAAGAACCATTTCCTTTGTTGCTGGTGAAATTTCCTTTTCTCCAACCTTAAGGGATGACCCGAGTCCTTTGTACCGTCCTTGGGATAAATAGTTATTTTGAAAGCTCCTTGTACTGTCCCCGAATATATTTGTATATAGTCATCATATCCCCTCTTTGACGCCACTTTTCTAATGTAAATAAATCTAATTTAGCTAGCCTCTCTTCTAAGTTAGATTTGTCCATCCCCTTTATTAATTTGGTGGCTCTTCTCTGTACTCTCTCTAGTTCCATAATGTCTTTTCTAAGGAGTGGTGCCCAAAATTGTACTCCATATTGAAGGCGTGGTCTTAATTATGCCCCATTATCTGCTCCTTCCTTTCTACGCCAATTTGGTTTAGTCTTTAGAAGTTTTGTAGTATTATCTGTATTTACTATGGGTGTCTCGCTGCTTGTCAAACTCGTAGTTGCCCCCATTCTACCTCCATAACACCTTGTTATTTCTTCATCTATTCTATATAGTTCGTTATCTGTTTCATTCCTCTCTCCCCTCCATCCTAGTTTAAAATCACCTTGAACCTTTTTAACATTCTCCCCCGTAGCACAGAAGATCCCTCTTCAATGAGGTGCAATCCATCCCTAGCATAAAGTTTGCACCTCTCAGAAAAGGATTCCCAGTGCTCTGAAAACCCCAAACCCTCCTTCTTACACCACTTTCTTAGGGATGTTAATGCATGGCTAATCTCTGACTGTCTCCCTGGGGTAGCGCATGGCACTGGTAGTATTTCAGAAAATACTATCTTGGAGGTCCTTGCCTTAAACTTCTGGTCTAGATCCCTGAAATAATTTTTTAGGACCCTCCATCTTTTTCTAACTTTGTCATTGGTGCCAACGTGTACCAAGACCAACGGGTCAATCCCAGCCCCTCCAAACAATCTGTCTATCCGATCCGCAATGTGCCGAACCTGAGCACCCAGGAGACAACAAACTGTTAGGTTCATGTGGTCAGGGCAATCTGTTGCCATGACCACATGAACCTATCTACCTTCCTAATAATGGAGTCCCCTACCACCACAATCTTTCTTGGTATCTGAGCATCCTGAGTCCCCTCTGTGGTGGAGGAACTATTCCCCTGGCTGCTAGAGGAATCAGTCTCCCCCAGCCTTGTCATTTCTGCCCCGACACTCCCAATATCTTCACTCAATATGGCAAATCTATTGGGATGGGTCAGCTCAGAACTGGCCTTCCTCTTCCTCTTGCCCCTGCTTCCCCTTCTAACTGTTACCCAGCTACCAACCTGCTCCTCACTAACAGCGCCACCGTCTGCACCTCTATGCGAAGCAAGAGCCTGCTCAGTGAGCACTAAACCCCTTTCAAGATTGTCAATGTCCCTCAATATTGCAAGTTTCCTCTTCAGAGCAGCAATCTCTGACTCTAAAGAGACAACCCGCTCACACAGGTATGCTCCTTGGAACAGCTGCTCCAAGTGCACATAGATGTGGCAAGATGTGCATTGAGTGGCATTTTCAATCCTGCTCATTCTAGCAACTATGAAATTTATAAGTACTAACAATAAACTGTACTTCACTATACTACTATACCTTGTTTAACCCCTTCCTTGTTCAAACCCCTTCTGGTTCTAACTGCACACTTAATACAACCAGCACTTGAAATTAACCAGTCACACAGATCAGGACACACAAGCTCCCTAGACTAGAATATGTTGAACCTTGTACACAATGTACCGCAGGTGATGGGCAAGCACTTAATTCATAAAATGATCCATGCATTTGTAAAGCCTCATGTCTGTCGCCTACAGTGCTCAAGAGACTTGAGTAGTATTGCTCAGTAGCACTGGGGGAGGTTAAAGAAGTATTCCTACCACACATGTCTTCAGCCTCTATCAGGGAATCATTCATGTCTGCCTCTCCCAAGGCCCTCAGCAATGTTCTAGGTTCCAGCTGCCTCCACTGCTTCCTGTTTCCTGGAATATCTCCAGCTGCTGCTTTCAAAAGAGTGATATGAAACAGAAACTATTACTCTTCTATAGGATTGTGCCACTTACACAAGCACAGGTTTAAAGCTTGAAATAGCTATGTGTGTTACCACAACAGTGTAACCTGTCTGGTCCTATGAGTATTGTTAATGTGACGTAAAGACAGTTATAATCAGAAATAATGTGCCTGTGCATATATAACCACAGCAATATTTTTAAGGAGTTTAAACTGGGTTATTGGTCTTCTTTTTTTTTTTTTTTTTTAACAAAAATCAGACTTAGTTTGTAAACATGGTAGGCTGAAACGGGGTTTCATTTCTCTTGCTGCTTTTTTCGTGTGATGCCATTCTGTGTTATGCAGGACCTCACATAGGTCTGCTGCTCTACTGACCAGTACTTTGGCAGTGAGGCGGAGGTGTAAGGGTTGAGGAAACAGTTGACATGTACCCCTCCCACTCTTAAAAAGAGTGGGCATGTACATTTAAGAGTTTGTAAAAAATAATAATTGTAACAATCATTACTGTAAAATGTTTACTTTTCAAAGGGTTTACTAGAAGTCATCGGGGGCAAGTAAAGATTGAATCCTTTATACGATTGCCCAGCATTGTGTATATAGTCAATTTATGGAATCCAAGTTTGTCTTTGGTTTGTTTCTGAGTTTTAGTTGTTTAGAGCCTCATTAAGCGTAGAATTGTCTGCTAATTAGAACAACCGGAGAATTATATTCTGTGTGAATAAACATGCCTTCTTCCTGAGTCCTCACTGATCTCAGATACATCACCGCTGGATTACCAAATATCCGTAACAATAAGTGGTGATTACATTTATAAATTAATATCATCTACACAAATACATTCAGTGGTCATTATCCACCGTCCATTTTGATCTCTGTTCCATTTATACAAAATGTTCCTTATTAGTTCTGGTTTCTTGCAGTTGCTGCTGTTTCCTCAGACTGCTTACACCCTCCAATGTTCTGAGCAGAAAGTTCTAAGAGTTCCATTGTGTTTTTCCTGATTAAATCAGTGGATGGGTTAATAAAATTCTTAATGCGTATTCATACTTCCTGTATTAACACATCACATGCATGCATACAATATAATTATTTTTTTATCACAAGGAACACATAACCTCTCCAATGATTTCTTACTAAGCTCTAGCTCTGCCATGGTATTACACACGGACGTGATGTCAGCAGCTGCTAGAAAATGAAGCAGCGTCTGAGGCGTTCCTGGTGTCCACTGTTTCCTGTGGTCCACTGATGTGTGATCTGACCTGCCATCAGACCTGCCATCATCTAAAAGACCAGAACAATAGTACAATATGGTGTTACTTCTGGTAGACATAGAATGACACCTAACTACATCATAGTGAGAACAGAAAAGTCTATGGTAAGATTCCTCTCATATAATGATATTATGCAGATGTGACCCATGTGGTCATGTATCGATCCTTAACCACACCAGTAATTTGTTGCTAATAATACAAATAGTTATTTCACCCACTTTCTTCATTCCCATCATCCCATGGAAAGGGTGCATTCTCAAAATAAAATCCTGATATATGCATACAAGCGTTCTCCAGTATAACTTCCCTGGAGTTAAAGATTCATTTACAGTATTGTGCATGTTCTTCGGTAGAGAGATATAGCACAGTTTAGGAAATATGTTAATTGATTGAAAAAGTTCTGGCCATTCTCTTTGCCATCATAATACATGCAGGGCTGCTTATAGAAAGCGCCATCTGATAGATAAGAAGAGTGCTGGAGAAGGAGGAAGCAAATAAGCAGTGCAAAGAGGGAAGGCAAACAGTCAATTATTTGTTGTTGCACAAAAAAAAGAGGATTAAAAAACAATTTCAGAAAGGCTACGCACACGATTGCCTTATGCACTAAGCAGCACCTTCTGGCACGGGAAGACACCATACAGCTCATTTATGTCTATGGCCTGTAAGGTGTCTTATGGCAGAAGACTGTTTAGTAACTATGAGCTTTTAGCCTTTCAATTATCTTATGTGAGCAGTTTAGCAAAAATATTTATTCTAAATGTCCTGGTTTACACGAGACACACGTCTGTAAAAAAAAGCACAAAAGGTCAGTATCAACTGTAGACTGCACAAGCTTAGTAAAGTTATGAAAACGACTACGTTTTCTGTTAAATACAGTATCACAAGTATTTTAACTCTGTCTACAGAGATTCCTGACCTATTTATATTTATCTACAGAGAGCTATGCAACTCTGGACTGTCCTGGGCAATCTGGGACACTTGGTATGTTTATTCATGGATATGGACACACGTTTGATAAAGTCGGTTTCTTGCTATTCCTGGAAGGGCATGCAACGTGAGGTTAATACTATCCCAGACATGGCAGCTAAATCAACACATTAATTATGTGGTGTAAAATAATGGTAAGAGGAGACATACCATTGTGTCAATAAGCCTCGCCACTAACACCCCTTATTATGCTATATAAGTTTACGCTATAACAACTACTACCCTTTGTACTACAACAGTAGGTAGCATATTTGCAAAATAACTATTTTTACTATTTCTATTCCTATTTTTACACTTTAGTACCTGCTTGATAAATAGCCACCTTCTAAAAATTGAGCAACTTTCCAAAACTTGTACTTTTCTGTGCAGCGTTTCAAGATGTTTAGTTCCTGATTTCACTCAAGTATACTCCTATTTGTATAGAACAATAAGTGACTAAACCATTGCCTTGTACCTGAATCCCCATGTAAGACTCTTTCACTGTGATCTTTGCACACTTTACGCCAGTCTGTATCCTCTAGTTTCTTCCCATGCTCAAATGTCAAAGTATCATTAAGTAGATCATTTTCCTGAAACAAACACAACAATAATACAATAATACTAACTATTTGTTACCAACCAAATAAAACATTTCCTGCTGGCAGCATATTTCCCTTTCTCCCTACTCTACCTTCCATTCAACTCTTCTACCAGATCTATCCATTGATGACATTGGTGACATTCTCCCATCCTTCTCATTTTTTTTAACTTGGTTCTCTCACGAGTCATTTAATACACAAAGGGTTGATAGGAGTCTCCCAGGTGGTTATATGCTTTTTGATCAGCTTGGCATTGATAAAATGTTCTGGTTTCATGGTAGCACAATGGTTTCATATGGCCTATAGCAGTGGTTTTCAATCTCTTGAAGGGGCAATCCCATGTGTTATGCAAAACATTTTTGTTAAACCTTTTTATAAATGCATTTGACTTCCTTAGAAATATTACATTTATCAATACTGCTGATAAAAATCAATATGACTACAAAAGTGTCTATCTTTATTATGAAAAATGTTTTTAAAAAAAATACTAAATTTTGCCTGTTGTTCACCTCAAGTTATCTGTTAATAAAGTTAATCAAAACTTCCTGGCACCCTCTATCCTTATTTCACTTATCAACAGCCTGCACGGGTTTCCAGCACCCTGAGAACAAGGTAACGCTGAGCATCTGTTACACATACTTTGGGACTATTTTGGTGTGACCCTTTTCCTTAGCCGAGGGGGAAGGGGTGCAGGATAGAGGTGTTACATAATTTCCAACATTATAGTGTAACATTTGAAAAAAAAAAAAAAAAAATCATTACAGTATTAAGTCACATTTAAAAATATGGCACAATAAATGATTAGGTTTTCAATTTGTTCTCAGGTTTAAACTTGTACATAACATATCATTTACCAGTCAAAGGGTGGTTTGGGGGAAACAAACTAAGCTTGTTTTTTTAATTCAGGCTTCACGAGAGCACAAAGGGCAATACAAGGAATAAAGAAAGGTTATGTCAGATATTGTAGTGCTTGTACAGGATGAAGAAATTACTCACTAACAAAAATGAATGTGTTAACAGCATTTAATAGATCAGGGCAGAATTCCATCCTGCTTTTTTTCCCATCATAAAGGTTTTTATTTTAAAGTTTTATAGGGATACAGAAATAAATAAATGGGAGAGGGGAGGTACACAAAATAGAACCAAACTTTCACATTAGGGAGAGGGAGATGTCGGAGGGGGGGGGGGGGTGAATTCTGCCGATTTCATAGGTGTACAAGACAACAATTCTGTAGTTTTACTTTTATATAACATGGTAGGTATAAATACAAAGAGTTGTTTGTACACAACAATATAAACTTGGTGACTCAACACAGCACAATTGCTTATAGGTCCATGGAAGACATGTCAAACGTAGAATGTTCCCATTTCAAAACCCACAGGTTGCAAGTCGCCATATATTTGTTTGAGGAATCATCTGTCCAGACCGTGAGTTTCTCTATGGCGATAATATTCCATACCCTTGTAATGATTACAGTGAGACTAGGGGAAGGCCCTTTCGAAGCTGCCACAATGGCACACCTGGTCGCTGAAAAAATATGATTGATAAGCTTCCCCTATCTACAGTTATCCCAATAGGACTTTTATGTCGGCTGACTAGACGTCCCGCTTTAGTCGGGCAGTTCCGTGTTTTTAGCCGTTTGTTCCGGGTCCCGACTTTTTTGGCCACTATATCAGTTTTTATCGGGACAAATATGGTCACTCTACTTTTATGTAAAAGTGCATCCCATAGTGAGGGGTTAAGTGTCCCTAGAGTGTCTACAAGAAATCCATACACCTCTGTCCAGAGATTTTTTTTTATTACTGGGCACTGCCACCATATGTGAAAAAAGGTCCCTCTCTGTGTACATCCCCAGAAGCACAGGGGGGGCGGGGGGGAGTTTGTTTATGATATTTATGTATACGATATGGGGTCAAGTACCACCTGTATAGGAATTTGTAACTGTGTTCCTTCACCAATTTAGTGAAATTCTCGAGATAGTATCCCAAATTTCTGCCCATTCCTGTATTTCTGATTGTTCTCCTAAATCTTCCTCCCATTGTATAATATGCAACCTCTCTGTATCTCCTGTACTGGGCAAGAGCCCAGGGGAGTGATAGAGGTAGTAGGGTGCCATTGATAGCCACATTGGCAATCTGTGCCCCTGTTGAGGGCATAGATAACCACAGTGCCAATCAATGGATTTATTGTATTGCAATGTGTATTTTATTTAATAGTTTTTGCATCACAAAATGTGCAAAAGCGCTATTAGCCATATTTGGCCGCATCACGACCGCACTTGGGCCGCGGACCACCTGCTCCAAGTGCCACACAGGGTGAAGATGAATCGTGCTACATCTGTAATATGGTTTGCTGTGTGTTTGTGAGGATTGGGGAGTCACACGGCCTTTGGCGCACTCCCCGCTTACCTCCCTCCACGACCATGGCTCCTCTCTCTCCCACGCAGGTCGTCTGCCACGGCTCCACCTCTGGGTTCAGCTCCCGCACAGGGCGCGCATGCGCATCACCGCCGCAGGCTCCTCCGTGCACTCGCCTTCACCTTCTGCCGTGTCAGGTGGCTCCTGCTGCACCACCACACACGCGCCCGCCCCAAACTAAATAGCGCTAATCACAGGCACACGTGGCCACATGCATGGAAGCGTGCTCTAGCCATGAACCCCTGCTTCCCTACTCAGAGGTTCACCTTGCACCTGCACTCTGCCTACCACAGCCCCTGCTGGATACACCCCCCACGCTGCAGGTTCCTCATTGGACTTCCTCGCCTACTTATGCTCAGCTGCTGCACTGGCAAATTGGCTGAGCATAGAACCAGTTGCTTTGTTCTTACCTCTCTCTGCCTCCACAGTCTTGTCTTGCTCTTTCTGTGTACCGACCCAGCTTTCCACGACGATCCGCACCTCTCCAGACCTGACCTTGGCATTCGGACAAACGACTATTCTACTCTCTCCAAACCTGACCTCGGCAACCGGACAACGACGACTCTACCCTCTCCAAACCCGAACACGGCTAATAGTACCTGCAACGTTCTGCACCTCTCCTACTCTGACCCCGGCAAGTATATCGACCACCCGTACCTCTCCAACCCTGACCCTGCTACCCCAACCAAATCTACAATCCAGACGCGCCCTCGTGGCTGTGGGTGGTGTTATATCCTTTCCCACCTCAGCACCGTGGTCCCATCTTGTTTCTGGTGAGCACAGCGTGACAGTATTCCATTCTGATCTTTCTGATTTTTAAATGTCAATTTTTATCGCATTTTTTTTTTTTTTTTTTTTATACCAAAAATGGGATTTGGGATTTAATTAATATTGCTACTCCATTTTTTTTTCTCTACTGATGAACTAAGTATACCTGTGGATATCGCTTGTCAAAATATTTTGGGAAGGACTGTGTGCTAAAATGCATGCTATCTTTCTTTTCTTGGGACAGTTGAGTCCTCTCACATTAAGTGAAATAATAAAAATTCCCTTATCTACCATAAGGTGTCATATTTGCCCAGTTGTGACAGAGAATATGGGAAAGCAACCCACATATCCAATATCTTGTACCAGGGGGGAGCGTTCCTATAAGTATTGCATCGTGCAATATCAACGGAGGGGAAGGAGGGTGCATTTTCTGACGCAACCGCTCCAGAGTGGAATCACTACACCCGAGGCGAGCTGGGCAAAGTACAACTATAGTCTGTCAGTTTGGTCTCTTATATTGCGGCCTAATAGGCCTAACCCTTACAAACAACATCTCAACAAAAACATTATTAAGTCACATTTTAACAAAAGGATATTCCTCCTCTTGTGGTCTCGAGGGGAGTGGGGTGACCTCTCCCAGATTTTCCGCTTTGTTCACTGTTTGGGGGTCCATTATGTTTTGACTTTTGTTAAGCCTCTTGTTTTGAAAAGTTCAAGTACACAGTCCCTCAAACACAAATCTATCCATCTGTTTGCCTTATTCAGCTGTGGTCTCGAGATGGTACTTGTTTTCAATAGTTCGCTAATTGTACCAACCCCTGCGGCTCCGAGTCGCCTGTCTTTCAAAGTCCTCAGGAGGGGCTTTTCAACATTTTTAAATTAACAGAACACATGTAGCTGTGGGATCTTCAGGTCTGTGTCCAGGTTCTTTCAGAGGCGTTAGAAGCTTGTGGTCTTCTCTACATGGTTCCCTCTGTGTCGAAACTCTGGTCTAGGCCTAATCCTCTAATTACATCATCTGCTTCGGATACATTTCTGTCCGTCAGTACCTTGCCTCCCTGCCACACCATTAAATGAAAGGGTAATCCCCAGCCATATTTTACTCCTTTTGTTCTAAGATGTGAAGTGGCCGGTTTTAGCTCTCTTCTGTGTGCCAGAGTAGTTGGGGAGGGGTCTGGATAAATTTCCAGAGTTGCTCCCTCAAATTCTATACGGTCTGATTGTCTGGCTGCTTTGAGGAGATCTTCCTTCACCCTGTAGTAGTGAAATCTTAGAATTGTGTCCCGTGGTCTGTCAGTGTACTTATGGGTCCACTGTAAAGCTCTATGTGCTCTATTCATGTGATACATATCTGTATCTGGGATTAATTTGGAGAAGGTCCTGTGAAGGTAGGTACTTTATCTAGGGAGTCACGGATCCTAATGTTGTTTCTCCTGGAACGATTCCCTAAATCTTCATTCTTGCCCTGCAGTTCTGTTATCAATTCCTGGGACTGCTTAACTGCTTGTGTGAGAGCCTTATATTCCTCCACTAGGTTATCTGTTTTGGTTTGTAAGGTGTCTGTCTAGTCACCGAATGCTGAGATCTCCCTTTGTGTTTCTTTCAGTGCTGCTATCAGTCCATTTTGGAACATTGCCTCAATGTTTGCATATAAATCTTTGAGTTTTGCTGTTTTTAGAGCAGGGACGATGTCTTGGAGTGTAGCCGAGTCAGACTCACCCTTGCTAAGATGGCCGCCGGTCTCCCTCCACTCACACGGTCCTTCCCTCTTGCGGAAGAAATACGCTGCTTCCAGGGGAGTAGATTTTCAACTTTTTGGGTCCCCTGGCTGTTTCATGCTTTGTTGTGCCTACTGGTGCTTAAGATCATTTTTAAGTGCCTGCTTTGTCCCAGCAACACACTGGGAGCTCTCTCTTTAGCTTCCTCCTCTGGTTGGATCGCGCATGCGCCTCACTCCTTTAAATCTAAAATAAGTACTTCCAGAATTCTACTAGTATGAGGAGGTGATGAAAATCCCAAAATGCTACTGCTGCCTTATTCTTCACTTTGCCCAATAACCACAACCACTTTCCTATGGCCAAACAGTGTTGTGTCTATATTATTTGAAGATAATAATTTATTCTGATTATATCCATGACCCCATCTGTTTGTCCATCCCTAAACTACTCCAAACAGTTGAACAGAACCTAATATATTATGTATCATGCAAAAATATATTGAGAGACTGTACAGTAGATATTACACAAAGCATGTTTAAGTAGTTGTCCTACCTCTTCATCATGTCTGGTACTTTCCTCTGCAACAGGTCCATGTAAATTTATCTCAAACTTTACTCCGCCCTACAAAATAATAGAAACATTATCGTTCACAGTTCTGAATGACATAATGTCATATACTATTTATGAGTATGTGATACATTTAGGAATTCTGCATACTGAGAGGTGTGTAAAAGGTAGCAAAGGTAGCAAAAGTGGTTGCCTTGGGCCCCGCACCTTCGGGGGGGTGGGGGGGGCACGCTCCCTCCTCCTGTTGTTGCCGGGATCTAAATTCCGCCAGACAGAGGGGAGAGCGCCGAGAGATGGGGAGTCCCCGAATCGGAGCCGGACTGCACCACTGCTCACCCCAAGGTAGGGGCAGGAAAGTGTGTGGGGGGTGGGAGGGGGTGGTGTTGTAAGAGGTAGCAGGGGGGGGAGGTGCGTGTGTGTGTGCACAGGGGGGTCTTACTATATGCGGAGCGGCCTTACTTCTGCAGCGTCGCATTGTTATTGCAATGCAACGGCACATGGTGATGCGTTGCCATGACAACACGACATTACATTCTGTCATGACGCCGTGGCACTGCTGGAGGAGGGGCCCCGCTGCCAGCATCCCGCTGCCAGCATGCCGCCAAAGGTAAGGCCAGCCTTAGGCTACGCTTAAAATGCCGGCGACGCGACGGTCTGGCTACGGTCGCTGGAAAAATCAAATAGAGATGGCTTCCAGCGATCGCGACCAAACCGTCGTGTCGTGCTTACTATAACCGCACGCGACGGCGGCAATGCATTTGTTTTGTGGCGACGTCGCGCCGCTGTCGCCGTTACTAAAAGCGCAGCCTTAGGCTGTTACTGTGTTTAGTACTTGCACTTGTGTTTTCATCCAGTACACACTAATACGAATACTGAGGAGGACATGTGGGAATCGTCAAATATGAAGCACTTAAATCCACAGAATTGCCTAATATGGTGCAGGAAATAGTTAATATTTTGGGACTCGTTCCTTTACCTCTGAAGTGAACGGTGCTGAGATATGTAGACTAGAAATTCAGGTAAATATCTTTTAATGAAATATTTTAAAAATGAAACAGCTATAGCAGTGTTTATTCCATATTGTCTAGACCAAGTTGGGAAGTACACCCACAATTATTCACCGCTGTTTTCATGAAGGCTACCAACATTTGATGGTCTCCAAATAATATATTTGTTTAAATGCAATTAATTTTGCAAACAAAAACTCAGGACAGAAGTAAGGCCTTGTACATAGTAGGCGCATGCGCACGACGTCACGCTCGCCTGCTGCACAGGCGATCCTGGGTCTGGAGGTGGAGACGTGACCAAGGGCAGCTCTATTTCAATGTTTGGGGGCATGCCCGTGACGTCACATGAGTGGTTCGCCCTGATTGGCTGAACCGCGCACGTAACCCAGTCGTCGCAAGACAAAAATCAAAAGATTTTGTCTCGCAAAAAATCGGTCGCGCCATTGCGCTCGTGCTCTATGGCCGTGCGCATTGCCTTACAGAATTTTGTGTGTGGAGCGCGGTCGTGGTAACTATGGTAACTATGGACAGCTTAGAAGCTGTGATTGAGCTAGAGTCCTGTGCCTGGGTGCCCCTTGTGCAATCAAGCTTTAGAGAGTTAACAGCGCTGTAAATATATTAATGCAGAAAACAATGTATGCGCAACAACTAAGGCCAGGTGCATCATTCACAGTGTTTCAAACAAATGATAATTATAGTGAAGGATTATCCTTTTATCCCTGGCCCTTTTAAGGTGATGTACCATGGAAGTGATCCAGGAATAAACTATTTTCTATACATTGCCTTGAATTTCCCCTTTCATCCTGCTCACATTCATAGTTAAATGCCAAAGAGGTCTGAAGGCTATTATTAACAACCTCTTTGTTGAACCAAAGCCTTTACAATTCCCATTTCTCCCATGATCCCTAACAAGTTGTTTTTCTTCCTTTAGGAAAGTCTACGGGAGTTCTATGCTCCTCATTACTCAATGGCTAACCTACCTTGAAGTATATACAGTGCTAGGCACAGCCTAAATGTTTATTCTACCAGAAATAAGAGGTACAGTACTGCTCTACATCTCTATAATCTGCTAGTCACATGTATCCTAGACTAATATTCACTTTACTTTCACAGACCACACATACCTTGATTTTATACTTATTTTCCAGTGCTTTTCGTTCTTGTCTGTTTTTCATGTAGATTTCATTTACATTATGATTAAACTCCTTAAGTGCAAAAAACAAAACAAAAACACAATAAATAGGATATAAATAACTGGCGATACATACTGTAGCACTCAGTGTGGAAGCCGACATGTATAATAAGAAAAACAACAACAGTCAAATACTATGAATTTGAGCAATGTCATAAGAACATAAACAATCCAATCATGTACCTACAAACATGTCATATACTGTATCATGCCAGTCCTGTAGTGACTATAAATCCTCTGAAGGTTCTTGATGTTTCTCTCACCACATGGAAATGAAAAACCAAAAACCAATCATAGTGTATTACTGTATAAGAAATAAACTATAAACTAAAAAACAAAACATACAGCACAATAAAATTAAAACAACTATACTAACATTAAACACCTGCAAATGGCCTGCTATAAAAACTGGTTTAATAAAAAGTGACAAACACATATACGTAACAAAGACTGCTGTCCGGATGGGCAAAATTGAAGCCCTACTCACAAGAAGTCAATTGGATATAGGCACAGCAGCTTATGTCTCTACAGATGGTATCCGCTTTCGGGGTTGGAATCCCCACTGGTAAGGGACCGTTCCCCGACTGTGTGGCCCACTGCTGAGACAAAGTTCGCCGCTGATGTTTCACCTTCGCGCGTCTTCCCGCGTGCAGGCTGTGCACTCCTATGCACACCGGTGCGCGCACGTATGGAGGGTTTTTAGCTCAATGCTACGTGCAACCCAGCAGTGTCTATGCTGCGCGCGCAACAGCGGAACAGCGGAAAGGCAGACCCGTACACCAGACTCCAAGTGAGAGTCCCGATCTCCAGATTGGCAATCAGCAGTCTCTAGTTACCCACAACCCTACGCGTTTCGTGAGAGTACCTCACTTCCTCAGGGGCATGTTCCGCTGTTGCGCGCGCAGCATAGGCACTGCTGGGTTGCACGTAGCATTGAGCTACTACCCCTCCATACGTGCGCGCACTGGTGTGCGTAGGAGTGCACGGCCTGCACACGGGACGACACAAGAAGGTGAAACATCAGCGGCGAACTTTGTCTCAGCAGTGGGCCACACAGTCGGGGAACGGTCCCTTACCGGTGGGGATTCCAACCCTGAAAGCGGATACCATCTGTAGAGACATAAGCTGCTGTGCCTATATCCAATTGACTTCTTGTGAGTAGGGCTTCAATTTTGCCCATCCGGACAGCAGTCTTTGTTACGTATATGTGTATGTCACTTTTTATTACACCAGTTTTTATAGCAGGCCATTTGCAGGTGTTTAATGTTAGTATAGTTGTTTTAATTTTATTGTGCTGTATGTTTTGTTTTTTAGTTTATAGTTTATTTCTTATACAGTAATACACTGATTGTTTTTTCGTTTTTCATTTCCATGTGGTGAGACAAACATCAAGAACCTTCAGAGGATTTATAGTCACTACAGGACTGGTTCATACCTATGGTCAGGACTATCACTGTTTCATTAAGTGTGTGAGGCGCCGGATTTCTCTTTTTTCTGTATTTATTGTATGTATAGTTTATCTATAATTGTTCCTGGCTGCCCCCCTAATTTTTAGGCACTGAGTAATCACTCTGTAGAGTGTATATCACCCTACTTTTATTAGCATTAGCGCTGTAGCACTTACACCTTTTTTTCATACTGTATCATGAATAATATGAGTTGTACAAATTACAGCTACAATGTTCTTTCCCACTGGTAAATTAGACCGATGATTTTGAAATATGGCCATTATATTTGCATATAAATATCTTTGTGAATAAGGTGCTAGTCAGAAAATAATGTCCGTTCCCGTTTTAGGTAACATCACGTTATTTGCCCTGATTTAACAGAGCTTAGTTTATCTGACCCTAGGAAGCTATCAAGGTTTTCTGGAGAAATTAAGTTATTAATGCAAGTAGAGGAAATAAGTCAGAGGAAAGGCAATTATACAACATGACGTAAATCCGTTTTTCATGGCGGGAGAAGATTGGAGTCCCATTCATTTGAATGGACCTGAGCTTTTGTACAGCACTGGGAAACGGCATCACGGCATAATGAGCATGGGTCAAAAAGAGAAAGATACATTGTAACAATGATCATGAGACAAGTGCAGATTGGCCCATTGGGACAATGGGCAAATGCTAGGTGGGCCGGTGGGTCCATGGGCCGGTGCCACAAGATTCCCACAGCACGCCTGTGCTGCGCTATGCATCGCTATTACAGAGGCCCTGTTTTCTTCCCTACAGCAATTAGACTGATTGCCGGGGAGAGAGTGGGGCCTCTGTCAGAGAGCAGCCTTTCTCCATCGAGGTCGCTGCGTCATTTGATGCGATATCACATGGCGACACATTGCCATGACAATGGGCCATCACGTGACGCAGTGACGTCATGGAAGAAGTGCCGTCAGTTATGTGAAATGCCCGGGCCACATTTCACCTCCAATCCCCCATGTCATGAGAATTAGAGTAGAATAAAAGTGAGGTAGACAGTGTGTGGGAATTAGTAACTACAGATCGGAGACTCATTTAATGGTTATCTCAAATCAGACCAATTAGAATAGTTTGCGCTAAACATTTAAAATGTGTAAGCAATCAAAAAGCATTCAGCTACTTTGTAATTCATTCAACCAAGACATCTTCTGTAAGTTCACACACACCTAGAGAAGAAAGATGTGTAAAGCAGACTCTGAGTGGTAGGCAGTCGCAGGTTAGTCTTTCTAGCAGTACAAGGAGGCCCAGGTTCTCTGGTCACATTCTCAGCAAAGTAGTGGATGACTGGGATCAAACGGATGACCATGGCCAGTCTGTCACTAAATAAGTCATCTATCTACTGTAATATAGATAAGGATCACAACACAAGTTTATCCCAAGCTAATTAAAGCAGACAAGTCTACGCCATGTTACCTCAACAGGTTCCTGTTTGTTAGGTTGATCACCGTGGGAAGATTCTTCTCCATTGTCGCCTTGTTTCACAAGGTATGTTACTTCTTTAACCTTAGGAGCTTCCTGTGAAGGATCATATAATAATTCACTAAAATGGTGGTCTGTGCTGTATATAAATATATATATATATATATATATTTATATACGTCTCTAGGTCATGGAATAGTGCAGCTAGTGGACTTTTCAGCGTGCAGGAGGGTAAAGTCCTCTGTAGAAGCTTGCTACAGCTGCAACTAATTGAGCAGGCTGGACTCCTGATTGCAGAGGGAGTTAAGTCAGGAAATGGCTTGCTCAGAGAGAGACTGCTTTTCCCCAGAGAAAGGGGGAGAAAGAATTCTCCCCAGCTAGGATGAAGCTGGCACAGTCCCCTAGACCCGCTGGACGGTAGTCGCGGAGTCTGCTGGGACTGACCGGGTCTTAATCCCAGAAAGAAGAATGAAGGATGTGAGATTGCGCTGAAGCAGGGATGTCCTGTCCATAACATGTGAACTACAGAGAATAGGGATTCAGGGGTCCAGAGGGAATTACCTGGAGCCCCAACAGAAACAGATAAGAGATAAACACTATATTGATGTGCAGAGACTGTGTATATTGTTTACAGATAACAGTATATGTTTTAAGCCGACAAGCAGCTTAGCTGCCGGCTACCGTTAGAGAGGGCAGCTGCTGCGGTGTAGTTAGATTCCTATGATGGAGTAGGTGTTATTTTTAGGATTTGTTTTGACTTAAGGGATGGTGGGCGTATTAGTGTATAATGTAACCCTGTAAATAAACCCCATGTAGAGAAATACAATGTTTCCGGCCTTAATCTGGGATTAAAAGATAATGCAACGTGATGTAGACATCAATATATATATATATATATATATATATATATATATATATATATATATATATATATATATATATATATATATATATATATATATATATATATATATATATATATATATATATATATATATATATATATATATATATATATATATATATACAGTGGTTGACAAATCACCAAAAAAATCTACTCGCCACACAAAAAAAATCTACTCGCCACCTAGTACCAAACGTGTGCTGCTTGGGCCAATATTTACTCGCCCGGGGGTTAAATCCACTCGCCCGGGGCGAGCAAATGTATAGGTTTGGCGAACACTGTGTATGTATATATATATATATATATATATATATATATATATATACATACATGTATATATATATATATGTATATATATAACATTTATCTTTGTACATTTATATACATAAAAGTATTTATAAATGTAAATAGATTTGTGGCTCTATGCCTGTAAAAAAACAAAACCCCATTACCTAGAGATGTGCCAATGTGTTTAACCCTTTGAAGTCCACAGCCCCTATGTGTGTGTGTGTGTGTGTGTGTGTGTGTGTGTGTGTGTGTGTGTGTGTGTGTGTGTGTGTGTGTGTGTGTATATATATATATATATATATATATATATATATATATATACATATACATATATACATATATATATATACACATATATATATATATACACATACATATATATATATACATACATATATATATATATATATATATGTATATATATATATATATATATATATGTATATGTATATATATATATATATATATATATATATATATGTATATATATATGTATATATATATATATATATATATATATGTATATATATATGTATATATATATATATATATATATATATATACACACACACACACACACACACACACACACACACACACACACACACACACACACACACACACACACACACACACACACACACATAGGGGCTGTGGACTTCAAAGGGTTAAACACATTGGCACATCTCTAGGTAATGGGGTTTTGTTTTTTTACAGGCATAGAGCCACAAATCTATTTACATTTATAAATACTTTTATGTATATAAATGTACAAAGATAAATGTCCCATGTTTCCTAACCTTCTAATCCTTTACTAGCAAATGAGGTCTAGAATAAAGGAGCTAGAGAAAGTCTATTACAAGTTTAGAAAATGTACCTGGCGTGCACCTGCTCTGACTTTATTCTCCCTAACTTCACTGTGATACTGCTGGCGAATGAGCTCCAGCTGTCTCAGGTACTCCTGCCACACAAAGACACAAATGGGAAACAATAGTGAATTCTACACTCAGTATTATCTTGGAGATCACAAAGCTTGCGAGGTGAAAAGTAGATTTGGTCATTCAACTCATTGGTTGCATGCACGTGGATTCACGAGACCATGTTGCTATGTAAATTGCTGCTTTTTTTCCACGGAAACTCCTTAACACAATGAGTTAATGGCAGTTTTATGCCATTCAGGTATTAAATCGGTTAATGTATATAATAAAAGAGGGGGAGGGGAGAGGAAGGAAAGAGAAAGGGGGAACAGAGAGGGAGGGAGGGAGAAAAAGGGGGGGAGGAGAGAGAAAGGAGAGAGAAAGGGGGTGGGGGGTGATGGAGGGATAAAGAGGGTGAGGGAAGGGCAGAGAGAGTGCAGGTGAGGGAGGATGAGAGTGGGTGAATGGGGGTTAGGGGGTGAATGGGGGTTAGGGGGTGAATGGGGGTTAGGGGGTGAAGGAGGGAGAGAGGGGTTTCTATATACCGTAATAACCTTATACTGTATGCTGCAATTATTGATATTTCACCGTACCTGTTCTCTATCCTGATTATTTCTGAGAAGTTGCTTTTGCAGGAAACTATTTATTTGCTGCTCAGGCTTTATTTCCTGCCTTGCAACCAGCATCGGGTTATTATAGTGGTCGGCAGTGGAGGGGCGCAGGCCCTACACATAAGGAAAAGGCTACATTGGGATATGCAAAGACAACTCAGCCTTGGAACAGGAAAAGAAAATCCACAGAAGAAAAAAACATGAAAAAGGTGATTTAGGAAGAAAAGCAAAAATAGAGCGAGGATCGGTAAGCAAAGAAAAGAGGATGCTGGGTAATTGGAGATGGGTATACATGAACATGGAAAGGGTAGAAAAGTGACAGATGGGTCTGCAAAGTGGGAGAAAAAGAAAAGCGTGGAGATCAAGGGGTAGGGATGGTGGCAGACACGGAGCTGTAAACTTTATTTCTTTTTACATTCTTTGAAAAACATGTGTGAATTTTGCTTGTATTTTGGCAGAGACGGAAAGAGAGATGGCTCTATGATGCTATGAAGTGTTCTGCCCTGTACTGAAGAAGCGTTCAGTCCTATTTAAATGAATTTTGATTAAAATGATCTCCAGCATAAGGGCCGTTCTATACAGCATGCGGCCACGCGTGCCTATGCGAACGCGCGTGCACGTGCCGCATGCTTTTTGTATGTATACTGTGTGAGTATACAGTTTTGAGTATACAGTGTTTGTGTGTGTATGTATGTGTAATTTATTATTTATTAAAAAAAAAAACATTGGTAGAAATAATATATTAAATTTGTGTAGACACACAAATACATACATACACACATACATACATATATACACACACACACACACACACACACACACACACACACACACACACACACACACACACACACACACACACATATTCAGAGCCGGTAGTGGCGCGAAAAGATGAATTTCCTCATCTTCGCCGCTGTCTGTCGGCTCCCCTCTCCCTGACGTGCGCGCGCGCGGCCCTTGTATAGAAAGGCTGACTGACGTCAGCCAACTAAAATTCCGCGCGCGCGCACGGCGTAGCACGCGCCCGGCACTATAGAACGTGCCTTAGGGAGACAACTTCACAGCGTATCACTGAGGGGCCCTAGTTCCACTTGGTTGACTCCTTGTGTCTTCTTTGTTCACTAATAAACAAAACTGTTCTTGCTATTGTAACGGGTATTCCCCCCCCCCCCAATCTCACATTGGCCCGGGTAGTCTAACCAGTCCCCATTACATGTTCGTGTCTGGTGGTGCACCTGTAGGCAACAGGGCTCCTGAGTCTCCCGCTTGATGGTATTAGGGGATGTCATCCAGACAGGCAACTGAGGTAGTGTGTGCGAGTCCTACCTATATCCAGTGCAGCGCCTCCACCTCATCAGGATCTGTGCTTCCGCAGGGAGATGGTCCTGGTGAGGAACTCCTTCTTGGTGGTGCCATCCACTGCTGAGTAACTTCACACTCACACAGTGGAGGTATATTCGAACAGGGCATCTTTATTGATGGTGGTATGGGCAAGCTGCCCCTCACAGCTAGCAGCTCAGCCACTCATCTCCTTGCAGCACTCCATTAGGAAGGTCCCTTACCCTAATAGATCTGCTTTCTACCTCTACTCTTAAAGAGATTCCCCACCTTCTCTGGCTGCTGTAAGCTCCTCTCTTGAGCTGCTTTGTCTCTCTCAGCTCCTCTAACTCTGCTTCGTATGCTCACTGACTCACAGCTAGCAGGAGACACTGCAACATTGTTGCAGACCTTCACGTGCCTCTCACTGAACTGAACAGCACAACAACAGGAAACTGAACTTCTAACTTTAGGCAGTGATGTGTCTTATATCACCCCCCGGAGAACAAACCTGCTCTGTACCACTAAGTGTGGGCACAATGCATGTTGTCACTTCCTTTGGGGACATATGACACCTCACCAGGGTGTGAGGGCAAACCTCATGATTGATGCTGGCAATCCTGCATACTTACCAGGTTTACTGCCAGCATGAGAAAGAGATATGTACACCAATCCCATACCTGGCTACATTCTCCCCCTGGTGGAATCCCAACGGCCTCGCTTGGGACCTAAATTTGCGGAACCTTCCTTCAGGTAGCACTGCAAAACATAACAACACATTATTACAGTACATATCTTTTCTCAAAACATTATAACAGATACATCCTAACGTAGATGTGTAACACCCAGAATTATTCCCTTCTGTAGAACCCATGACTGGTACCCCCATACCTTCTCAAGGTGGCTTGCGCACAGCATGGTCCACTGGGCTAAGAGCATCAAGGCGGTAACACTCTGGGTGACATACTGGACACCCACAATCAGCCCATAATTCTGGCATGGATGCTAATGGACTGAAAGGATCATGCCCATACACCTCCCTAATGCATCTCCTGGAGATGTAGCATATCCCCCCTTGACTACACCACTTCTCGTCTAACCCGCCAGGATCCCAATTTTCTTCTCCTAATCCTTCCTCTTCATCAGTGCCATATCCCCTATCTTCATCAGGGGACCCCATTTCAAACTTACTTTCTCCCTCCCATGGATGGTGAAAATAAAGTAACCACTTTTGGCGATCCCTAATAACTCTTTTTGACAGTGGGGGCACATAGGGGGTTCCCTGGGCAATAGGCACAATATGAGCAACATTACCCAAATCCCCAGATGAAACTCCCAATGTTCCTGGGGACCCAAAATTTGACCCAATGCTCTTAGAATCACACCCCACCATAACAGTACGATTGTCATCATCAGTGCAGTATAACATTCTTTGCATAGCCATTTCCCTCCCCGAGCCCTCATCGTATGTAAAGCACTCGCCCCAGTCCAAGTTTTCCCCAGTCCATTCTTCAGAAGTGGCTCGGGACTCCCCAGAAAACCCTTGGCTAGACTGGGACCCATAGGAAAAAGTGACAGGGGCATGGGTTTTAACTATGGCCGGGGGTTGGGCATAAAGGTACCATCGGACTGGCACTCCGGTTCATCCGTGTCATTGTTCCCAGGCTTCCGCAGGGCCTGCCGGCTCTTCCCGGACCCCGGCGACCTGGTACAGCTGCTTGGCCGCGAGGATGCGGCCATCTCGCAGAACTCGCCACCATCTTGCATTGGGTTCCCAACCGGAACCTCTTCCTCCAGAACGACGTCCGCCGCCGGAAGTGATGGTTCTGCTCTCCGCTCCGTTCGGGCCTGGGCTAGGCCTTTCTCCGCCGTTGCCACCACAGGCGCCTGTGGAGGGTAAGGATGTATCTCACCGCTCCGTCGGCTCGGGATGGGTTCCTCTCCACCGTCTGTTCCGCCAGTCACCACGGCCGTGGGACTCCGCCTCTCAGGTTGTTTCTGTACCGGCAACACGAGACTCCGCTCTGCCGCGACACAGGTAAGTGCCGGTTCTTTCACAGCACCGCTGTAGTGGTCCGCCGGTAGGCGCATCACCACCGTCGTTGGGGTCGCTTGCTCCTCGGGCGAGGAGCCGAACTCCCACTCAGGGAGTGGCACTCCTGCAGGGGATCGACAGTGAGATTCCAGGCTCTCACCGCGGTTGTGGTCCCCTCTCTCTTCAGGCTCCGTTCCGATCATTAGGAGCGATCCCCATTTTCCAGGATCAACAGTTTCGGTGCAGGCCGCACGCGGGGCTTCAGCCGTCAGCATGGCTGTGTCCGCCCCCGCCTTGACTACCAGGGAGCATCCTGGCAATGAGTAGGGATATACCCCAATGTCCATCTCGCTCTTTGTTGTGCTGGTTACGGGAGACACTTTGCACAATGGTCTCTCCTGTTCACCAGCTCGCAACTGTGGGCCAGGAAGCTCACACCCAGCTCCTCCCTCAGACAACTCGGGTCTTGCCTGGCAGAGATAGAGACCCCTCCCCCTGGTGAATATTTGGGGAGGGTCCCACAAGTTAATTGGATGCCCCGGCACAGGGGCTGAACTTTTCACAGTCCTGGGGGGCGCGGCTTCAGGTTTCGCGCCATACCTCCCCACAGGGTGGAATTTTTCTTTTGGCGCCAATACCGGACAACTTTCTGCAAGTTTTGCATTTGCAGCATTTTCTGCAACTGGCCCACGCGGTCTCCCCGGGTAGCGGGAACCGCCATTTTGGATCGCTCTGCCATCCATATTCGCACCAGCTGCAACTTCATGTTTCTCTATCTCATCCGCTAGCTTCTTCCAGGAAAGGGGGTCACCCCGTATCCAGGAGCACCTCATCCTGACTACAATAGGATGGTCAGGTATTGCTCCTCTCAGAAATTGATCACAACAGTACACATTCATCTCAGTGGCCGTAATACGATCCCTTTCCCGCATCTCCCATAAGACTGTTATTATGCGCAGGAGGAAATCAGATAGCTCCTCTCCGTCTTCCTGACGAAGACTGTAGTACCGCTTCATCACTTGTCCTATGTCCTCTTCACACGCAACGGACTGAGTGAGCATTACTACTGACTCCGCCACCGCCATTTTGGTTGCTGTGTTTGTTCTGATTGTACATGGAGCTCCTCTCTGCGGGGCAGCTGCCACACCGATACAACAACCATGCCTTGTGCACCACCATGTGTACCTAATGTAGATCTGACTCGTGTTTGCACTACCTCAGGCTAGGCTCACTCTTGCTGTGTCTGCTGTATCTCCTTCCTCCCAGTCTGTGCTCCCTTTGGTAAGTGATCTGGAATGGACTAGAGTACTCTTCCATGCAGTACTTGGGCGTCTACCTACTGTTGGCTAGCCTAGTACAGATCCTCTCCAGAATTCCTGACCACGTTAACAGGCTATCCCTTCAGGCATCCTACCCCTAGCGCTACCTCAAGGTGACTAGGACAGCTATAGCCCCCGGCTCCAGACTCACTAACCCCTTAGGTCAGTCTAGGGCGTGCTTTGCGAGGTTTTTCGTTCTCCTGACTACCCCTAGATTTTCCCTTTCCAGCAAAGAGTGGCAGCAAACACTCTCCCTGTTTCCTAGTGTGCCTAGCAAAAGCCTGTCCTGTTGACAGGTATCTCAGCAGCGCCTCCAATTGTAACGGGTATTCCCCCCCCCCCAATCTCACATTGGCCCGGGTAGTCTAACCAGTCCCCATTACATGTTCGTGTCTGGTGGTGCACCTGTAGGCAACAGGGCTCCTGAGTCTCCCGCTTGATGGTATTAGGGGATGTCATCCAGACAGGCAACTGAGGTAGTGTGTGCGAGTCCTACCTATATCCAGTGCAGCGCCTCCACCTCATCAGGATCTGTGCTTCCGCAGGGAGATGGTCCTGGTGAGGAACTCCTTCTTGGTGGTGCCATCCACTGCTGAGTAACTTCACACTCACACAGTGGAGGTATATTCGAACAGGGCATCTTTATTGATGGTGGTATGGGCAAGCTGCCCCTCACAGCTAGCAGCTCAGCCACTCATCTCCTTGCAGCACTCCATTAGGAAGGTCCCTTACCCTAATAGATCTGCTTTCTACCTCTACTCTTAAAGAGATTCCCCACCTTCTCTGGCTGCTGTAAGCTCCTCTCTTGAGCTGCTTTGTCTCTCTCAGCTCCTCTAACTCTGCTTCGTATGCTCACTGACTCACAGCTAGCAGGAGACACTGCAACATTGTTGCAGACCTTCACGTGCCTCTCACTGAACTGAACAGCACAACAACAGGAAACTGAACTTCTAACTTTAGGCAGTGATGTGTCTTATATCACCCCCCGGAGAACAAACCTGCTCTGTACCACTAAGTGTGGGCACAATGCATGTTGTCACTTCCTTTGGGGACATATGACACCTCACCAGGGTGTGAGGGCAAACCTCATGATTGATGCTGGCAATCCTGCATACTTACCAGGTTTACTGCCAGCATGAGAAAGAGATATGTACACCAATCCCATACCTGGCTACACTATATACTCACCAATTGTTTTTCTACCTTTATCTTATACTGCTGTGCTTCCAACCGTCTCTGCAAAAAATCTGCAGGCCTGCAATGAAATAACAGGTCTAAATGAGTAGCAATTCAGAGGACTAATTGTGTTACAGGTTCAGACATTTGTCACATCCACTACTCTTTGGTCACCAAAATATCTACTCCACCAATCTTGTACCCATTCACATTTTTACTTTGAGGTCTATAGCTGATTTGTTTTTGTAACAATTTCTTACTGACTTAGAAAAAGATGGTGATACTCATTTATTAGGGTGCTAATTTTTTTAACGAGCAGTATCTACAGACACATAGAAAAATTATACGAAGGAGCTACTTCCAATACAAATTAATCTCTTTGATATATAAAAAAATGCATATTATATATATCACGGGGGTGCTCTAAGGCCTCGGGAATGGTCAGCGCTTATGCGCTGACCCGTGCTGAGGCGCGCTGCTGCTCGGCACGGAGCCTCTGCAGCCGCAATGAGAGTGGCTTTAGCAGGGGCTCGCGCACGCTTCCGTGTCTCACGAGTCTTCAGATTTGGCGCTCGCCGGAGCACAGGGCCGGTCACGTGAGCGGTTCGCCCAATGAGGGCAAACCAGCTCCGTGACGTCACTGGCCGGCCCCCAGACCCGCCCCAGACACGCCCATGGACGGCGCGCTGTGTAAGGCCAGGGAAAGCACCACTTTCCCTGAGCCTCAGCGCGCCTCCGTCCGGATACAACCACTATGTCCCAGGCCTAATACTAGGAGAAATAAGATCGCACGATATCTAACGTGAGTTGCCCTTCCCATATAAAAAACCCTAAATATTGTTTTTTAACTAATAAAAAAAATGTAATTATTTACATAGCAGAAAAATTCATAAATCCAAACTTCATTCTATAAGCTACTCTTATTTATAATTGAATGTGTAATGGACATTATAATGTCATGGATAATATTCTATTATGTATCATTTACCGAGCAGTACTGTTGTATTGTATTGTATGTCTTTATTTGTATAGCACCATTAATGTACATAGCGCTTCACAGTAGTAATACACGTGGTAATCATAGAAATAACAAATAATATAAATATAAATAACAGGTCATGGGAATAAGTGCTTCAGAAAAACGTAACATTTAGGAAGATGAGTCCCTGCTCCGAGGAGCTTACAATCTAAGTTCATGAGAACTAGCACATCAAGCCTCCCTGATAACGCTGGAGTTATGGAGTTATGGGCAGCTGGGCTACTTTGTTACCTAAGAAGCTTTATCATGTCCCTTCCTTTTTAAAATGCTAATACAATCCTCCTTAAAGTTGTACAACTATGAAGATTACAATCATCGTTATATGATCCGCATGACTATTAGTCCAGTAAGAAAATATAAAAATGGACATTATCTCAATATTATTATATATGAAGGTATTACTTACCACTGTGGCGGAAATTGCATTTCTTTTTGTTTGTAATATTCCTCAACCCTCTGGTTAATCTGGGGCACGTTAGGAGGTTGAAGTTCGTAGGGTCGCTTCTGTATGTTGTTCAGCTGCTCATAGTACCGGCCATAATGTCCATGTATTCTGGCAGCTGTAGCTTTTTCAGCGATATCCAACTTGTGGCCCAAATGCTAAAAGTGCATGTGATAAAATGAGGAATAAAACACAACTTCAAAAACATTTTCCAAATGCAGACTTCGCAGAATTTACTTTCCATTCCAACATATAAAGTGTTTTCTTATTTCTATGTTTCTATCATTCAATGGATTGCAATGTAATTGGATTGTAATGACAGTTTCTTAATTTAAGCAGAAAGAATGTAACCATTTCTGTAATACTGAATCAAATGTGGTTTATTGCAAAGCATTTTGTAATTACGCTAGGATATTTGAGATTTAAAAAAATCTGCAATGTGAGATACCCATAATGGATAAGATTACTGCAGTACCCTGAGAAAGAAGGGTGGGAAGCGGTGTTGGTTTTCTTTTTCATGTAGTAAAATAGCAAAGGAGGAAGAGGGAGTAGGTACTGTAGTGTGAGACCTTTTATTGAACCAACCAGTAATTAATAAATTACAAGCCTCTGAACCACACTGGGTACTTCTTCAGGCATGGTAGTAGTACAGTATGTATGTATGTGTATATATGTATATATTTGTGTGAATACTCTGAATACAGTTTATTTGGACTTTACCTGCTGAGTGCTGTCTTCTTTTATCACCTTGCTGGTGATTTCATGCATTATTCATCTTTATGGGCTAAGCACTGCTCTTATACCTACACACCTACCTAGGAGTGCCAGTGACCGCTTTTGGAGATATACATATATCCAAAATCGGTCACTGGCACTCCTAGGTAGGTGTGTAGGTATACACACACATGCACACATACACACACACGCACACACATACATGCACACGCACACAGGGTGTATGTATATATTGTGGTGCCATTGCTGTCCTCTAGGGGCTGAATAGGGCAGCTATAGGACTTTTGGCAGCGCAGAGTTAATTCCTCTAAGAGAAACCATCAGCTGCTAACCAACGAAGCTAAACAGCCTGCTCTGAATAGTCACGAAGTGCTTTAAAAGACTGAAAGCTGCCATGCACTAGGAGACTGTTTTTCCCCAGAGAAGGGGGGAGACAGAGGTGCTCCCCAGCTAATGGAAGCTGGATAAAGAAGCTGGTAAAGAGGCGAGTTTCTCTGGGCTCGTGGGGCCGAGTTCCCCTAAGATGGAAAGGACGACAAGACTGTGCTGAAGCAGGGACATCTTCTCCGTAAGGACTAAGATAAGCAAAACCTTTATTATCATATGCAGAGACTGTGTTGCATTGTTACTTGTGCCAGGGCATGTTTTGGCTTGGGAACTAGCTTAGCTGGCCAAGCAGTTAGTGAGGGCGAAAGCTACGGTATAGTTAGCTTTCCCTAATGGAAATAGGATTTTATTTTATTATTTGTTTTTTCTTAAAGGGACGGTGGGCCCGTTGTTTGATTTAATCCCTGTAAATAAACCCCTGCTTAGAAGATACAGTGTTTCCGGCCTTAATTTGTGACAAAAGAGACTGCAACGTGGTGTGGGCATCACAATATGGTGGAGAATGCAGGCAGTCCAAAAGGCACTGAGCAGCGGAAACTGTAGGTTTGAAAATAAATGCGGGGATTTAAAATGGCCGCCCAACAGGAGTGAAAAGCAAGCAAAGCCTGTCCCACTGTGAGTGACCAGTTGTGCTTACAGCATGCACAGAGAATGTGTGGATGCAATAGTACCCAGAGGTCAGCTGATGAAGATATGTTAAGGTGCTGAACTCAAGCAGAAAAAAGAAAAAAAACTATTTTTTTTCTGAAGAGTGTAAAGTCTACCTGTCTGGTATGAAGAGTTGAGGAAATAGCACCTCCAAGAGGTCAAGGTGTAGAATACACCTGAAGGTAGAAAATGGAGGATACAATGTGTTCACGCACATACGCAAATGGTATGTATTTAAATGTCTGCCTTGCTGTTGTACCTTACACCTTGATAAAGTGCTTGCACATGAAACACGTAGGTGCGTTTTCATCTGCTATCCACTGGAGCTTAATACACTTTTCATTTTTGAGTCGCCCTGGATTATTCTCATTTTTTCTTCTTTACCCTGTGCTCCGATTCTACACATCATTTTCTGGATCTTCAATACAACTGATACTGCACCCCTTGGAATCGCTGGACTGTCCTGAGAGGGTGGTTAACAGATAATGGGCTTTAGCTCAGAGATAATAATCTTAGAGCAGGGTAACTTAAGTACATTGTTTACTATACAGAGGTTATCCTTGTGCGCCACCTACTGTGGTTACTTGACGGACACTAGGCGCTTATTCCTCTTTTTAGCACAATAATACACGGACTGTTTCATTCTGGACAATCATTACAGCATTCTGGACACTTATGGACTTATACTAAAGGCTTTTTTTAGAGTTCACATGTGATTTTGAGCACCATTCTGTACCAAACTCTAATGTTCACACTAGCCTGCCAGCATCCTAATATCACCACTTCCTCTCCATATGCAATGTAACTAGATACCATCTCTCTAGAATACTGTATATAATATGCTCTGTTTATGTATTTCTGCAATACCGGATGAAGAATCCTGAGAGGTTTGAAAGCTTGTAACATACTATCTGTTGGTCCAATAAAAAGTATCATCTACGTATGAAGATTATTCCAATGTAGAATTTAGCAAACAGATACCGATTTATAAACTGCTTTTCTGATCCAGTATAAAAGAGTAATACACACTTAAATTATTTTGCCCCATCCATATTATTTCCTTTTCTGTTGGAGTATGTATGTATGTATGCATGCATGTCTTTATTTATATAGCGTCATTAATGTACATAGCGCTTTAAAGCAGTACTACACACGACAATCATATAAATAACAAATAATATAAATAACACTTAATGAGAAGAAGTGTTCAGACATAAAAGTAACATTTAGGAAAAGGAGTCCCTGCTCCGAAGAGCTTACTATCTAATTGGTAGGTAGGAAGAACGTACAGAGACAGTAGGAGGGCATTCTGTTAAGTGCGTCTGCAAGGGGCCAAGCTTTATGTATCAGATGAATAGTATTAGCCACGGAGCTACTCATATGCTTCGTTTAGCAGGTGTGCTTTAAGGTGGGTCTAAAAGGTGGATAGAGAGGGTGCTAGTCGGGTATTGAGGGAGAAGGGCATTGCAGAGGTGGTGGGCTGTCAGTGAGAAAGGTTTAAGGAGGGAGACGGCTTTAGATACAAAGGGGGTAGAAAGAAAACATCCTTGAGCAGAACGCAAGAGTCGGGATGGTGCGAGAAATTAGGGCTGAGATGTAAGGAAGGGCAGAAAAGTATAAAGCTTTAAAAGTGAGGAGGAGAATTGAGTGTGAGATGCGGGATTTGATAGGAAGCCAGGAGAGGGATTTCAGCAGGAGGGACACTGAGACAGATTTAGGAAAGAGCAGAGTGATTCTGGTAGCAGCGTTTAGGATAGATTGTAGGGGAGACAGGTGAGAGGCAGGAAGGCCGGACAGCAGGAGGTTACAGTAATCAAGACGGGAGAGAATGAGGGTGTGAGGATTCGCCATTCTGGCGGCTGGAGACCTTCTCTCTCCTGCGAACCCCTGCCACTACAGACGCCCAAGATGCGTGATCTCATGGTCCGGTTACGCGCGCGCAGTCAGTCTGTCCTTCCGCGGGCTCCGTTCCCAAGCCCCGCCTCCACAAAGGCATGCAGCACGTTTGTTCACCCAGCCTCCCCTCTAACCTCCTTCCCAGTCTCCGCCCCCGCTCCTGTGACAGGCAGACCTGGCGCGGGAGTGACGCGCATCCCGGACTCCGCCCCTTGACCCCAGTAACACGCGCAGATCAGCACGCGCTCGGTACCGCCTCAAACTCGGGCACACTCTGCAGAGGGATATGCGCGGTGCGCAAGTGACGCGCAATCTGGTCGCCATTCCTCCACATCGGTGACGCACGTGACACGTAGCTCTGCCTCCGCTTCCAATCAGGCTGTGTCATAGGGCACACCTGTGTGACCCAGCACCCTATGGGATGTTCTCCTTCTGCTCTGCCCTTGCTATCCATTGGTCAGTGGTGCCTTAAATAGCTGCCTTGCTCATTCACACATTGCTGAGTAATCTTATGTGATGCTGTACCTTGCTGCATCCTGCCTTGCTGCATCCTGCCTTGCGCCTTGCTGCATCCTGCCTTGTGCCTTGCTGCATCCTGCCTTGTTCCTGCTGCTGCCTGATCACTACTTCGTAATTGGACCCCGCATCTCTCCTCTCCTGACCCGGCTTACGTATGACCATTCTGAACTCTCTACTCGTGACCTCGGCTATCCTCGCAACTATTACTCTCCACTTTCCAATCCTGACCTTAGCAAAGTACCCCAAGGATCTGCTACTCTCCAAACCAGACCCGGCAAGTATAAACGACTACTCTACCTTCTATACTCCTGACCCAGCTTGCAAGACCAATCTACACTCTAGGTGTGCGGTTGTGGGTTGGCGTTTATACAATTCCATACCTCAGCCTCGCGGTCGCATCTGGTTTGTGGCGAGCTACGTGTTACAGAGGGCCTGTGTCAGAGTTTTAGCGGTCAAGCAACAGAGGAAAGGGTGTATCTTTGTAATATTGCGGAGGAAAAAGCAACAGGTTTTAGATAGGTTTTGAATGTGAGAGAGGAGTCGAGTGTGACCTCGGCAGCGTGCATGCGCTACTGGGTGTATGACATAACTTCCAACAGTAATATGGAAGGAGGTAGTGGGGCCAGGTTTGGGATGAAATATGAGGAGCTCTGTTTTTGACATGTTAAGTCAGCGGAGGGCCATCCAGGATGATATCACAGAGAGACATTCAGAAACTTTGGTCTGTACAGCAGGTGTAAGGTCAGGGGTGAAAAGTAAATTTGCGTGTCGTCAGCATAGAGGTGATATTTGAACCCAAGAGATGTGACTAGGTCACCTGGAGCGTGTACAGAGAAAAGAGGAGAGGTCCCAGGACAGAGCCCTGGGGTACCCCCACAGAGATATTGATAGAGGAGGAGGTGTTGGCAGAAGAGACACAAAGTACAATGGAAAACGTAAGAGGAGATCCAGGATAGAGCTTTGTTACAAATACCAAGAGTATGGAGAATGTGAAGGAGAAGAGGGTGGTCCACAGTATCAAATGCTGCAGAGAGGTCAATAATATGAGCAGAGTGTAATGACCTCTGTCTTTGGCAGCAGGGAGGTCATTCATTATTTTAGTGAGGGCTGTTACAGTGGAGTGAGCAGTGCGGAAGCCAGATCTAGAAGAGAATAGCTGTTGAGAAAATGGAGCAAGCGAGAGAATACAAGACGTTCAAGGAGTTTAGAGGCAAAAGGCAGGAGGGAGACAGGCCGATAGTTAGAAAGACAGGTAGGGTAAAGCTTGCTGTTTTTTAGTAATGGTATGACTATTGCATGTTTGAAGGAGGAGGGAAAGGTACCAGAGTAGAGGGACTAGTTAAATGTGTGGGAGCGTAGGGATTATATTAGAAGCAAGAGGTTTTAGGAGATGGGAGTGAATGGGGTCAAGAGGGCAAGTGGTAGAGGGAAAAGAGAAGATCAGCAGTGACACATCCTCTGTGGTAGCGGAAAAAAGAGTCAAGGAATGCAGGAGAGTTAGGAAAAGTAGGATGGGAGGAGGAAACAGAGGGGCTGTCCTGACGTTTGGATTCCCCCTTTTCCTTGAAATACAGTAGTTGGCAAAGTCCTGAGGTGAGATGGAGGAGGAAGAGGAGGCAGATGAGGGTGGTCTGAGTAGGGAGTCAAAGACAGAGAAGAGTCGGCGTGGGTTAGACTTGTGTGTGCTGATTAGTAAAGAAAAGTAGGTTTGTTTAGTCTGAGAGAGGGCAGAGTTGAAACAGGATAGCATAAATTTGGAGTGACTGCAGCACAAGCAGGGACTGATTTCCAGATCCGCCGCCCCTGGGCACTAACCTGGTGCCGCCTACTCCGTGCTGCCGCCCTCAGTCTTCATTGAAATCGCAGCGTCGATGTCACCAACGTGACATCATCATGGCAACACGACGTCGCAAAGTCTTGTTGCCATGGCAACTAGATGCCGTGTGATGTCACAGCGTCATTTGATGCTGCAGAAAGAAGGCGGAGGCAGCAGGAAGGCAGCAGTGGTGGAAGCAGGTAAGGAACTTGCCAATAGGCCCTAGAGCCTGGCCTCTGTGTATGGGGGCAGACATTTTTGCTGCCCCCAACGCCCTAGGCCCAGGCCTATCAGGCCTAATGGGAAATCTGTCATTGAGCGCAAGAATAGATTGTTGATCCCTGAGGCACTGAAAGAACGAACTACATGTAAGCACTGTGCAGTTGCTAATGGACTTATACAATTATAGATACATATATAGATATAAGCATATATAATTTTTTCTTTCTATCATTGTGCCATTTGTGATGGGTTGTAAATTCACATTTGCAGTGGTGCAACAGCCAAACATTTCAAACAATATGAATGGAACCACAGTTCATTACCTTAACCATATGCTGCTGGACACCGGCAGGGGGTTTCCATTCATCCTTCTTAGGCAATCTCTCTCTCCTTGGAGGTGACACTAATTTAGGCCTTGGAGGATGGATTTCCCCCCGTACTTTGCCCCTTTCACCTTTTGCAGCTTAAAAAGCAGAATAGCAAATAAATCACCTAACTTCCGGTCAGTATGCTAAACACTACATCTAAATTGGAATGGTAGCTACTCTATTTAGTGAGCTTATTAAAGATAACTGCCTTTCCTGTACTCTTCTTTGCCCAGTGAAAACATAATTGTGACTGGTTGGGATGATCTGTATCATGGCATTAGATAACCATTTTTAATCTAAACATCTTAAACCAGCAATCTACATATTTTTGGAATTGTTTTTTTTTCCAGAACGGAAATCGTGGGTCCTCTGGAGTAGCACCAGGCTATTCTTATCTTAGGGGACCCCCTGGTTCTTGCGATATTTACCTTTTTTTATTACTTAGATTTTTTATTCATTTTTTTAGGGTTATTGGGGGGTGCACATAAAAGAAAAAGGGAGTGGGGTACATCCAAACGTTAGGGTAAAATCACAGGGTGAGGGAGGCGGAGGAGAGGGGGGTACAGCATTTGTATACATACAATATATTATATATCAGTTTTAATATAGTATACATCGCAAAGTCCAGAGTATGTTTTATCTAAGTGCAGAGATATACCAGCCTATCGGAACAAAGGGGCCCAAATTACCGAAAACTGTGAAGTGGAATCATTTCGGTAAGCAGAGTGTTTTCCGTATAAACTGTATGCCAAATATTATTATTTACTTGATGTAGGGAGGGAGGGGGAGTTCGTTTCCAGTTCCTAGCACCTAATAGTTCCTAGTGCACCTAATGGCATTTAGAATTTGAGATAGTATTTTAATTTAGAGGCCCGTCAAGATGGCTGCCTATGTTGTAGGCTCATGTGGCCATCTTATTATAGCCAAAATGGCTGACACTCTGAATATTATTTTGCCCTGTATGACAGTTTATTTCCCCATGTTCATTCTGCTATATGTAATCTGTAAGGCTCCATTGTGTGGTAGGATAGTAATCTACTCAATCCGGCCTGTACACAATGGAGGTTTGGGCCATAATCTAATTTGGGTTAGGTGATGTGCTTGTAAACACTGGTGAAATGCATGGACTCGGGTCAGGGGGACCAGAAATTCCGTAAGCAGAGCCATGGTTCATCCCAGACTCTGAGGCATCTATCTCTGTGGGAGATATCCGGCTGAAACATGCGAACCAATGCCTGGGTCCTGGCCCCACCGGCTAAATTCCCATTGGTCAGTTTGAATTTCCCCCTCTCCTTAGGACCACCTCTGTGGAATGTCCTAAAGCACAGTCACCTCTCACAGCCCTGATTGGTCCATGACAGGTGAGCCCTCACTCTCGAAATGTCCAGCGAAGACAATCTCTTTGCTGATTGGTCGTTACCCTGTCATCCATATTTTTAGATGGAGGCCCGGGAAAATATGTAAACTGATGCCGACCTGAGCTCCACAGTTCTTACAGATTATTCTGGATATTCTGAGGTTCATAGCTAGTCTCGATGCCAGAGACTAGCGGGAGATTTGAACCTACAAGCGAGTGGCTATCATCCGAAAAGTACTGGGATACCCTGAGACAGACGGATTGTGGAAGACATCCTAGGTAAGCTAGTTATGGCAGCGCCCAGCACCAAGCCAGCTATGATTCCCCCCATAAACCCTCTGTTTGGTGATTTTAAGATTATATTGTGCATTGTGTTCCAATTGTATTTAACTCCTTTGTTGTGTCTGGTGCTTGCAATCCCGGTGCAATCGTCTGATCTTCCGTGACAGAGGCAATAAAAATTAATTAATTAAAAAAAAAAAAAAAAAGGTTAATGCATTACAGTACCTTGTGATTGCTTTGTATAGAGGTCCCGTGCTGGCTTTGATGATGAAGGCTTCTTCCTGTGTATGACCGTATGGCTGAACTCCTCCTTTATTAACTAGAAACCAAACAAACCAAATTTAAGGTGGCATTTATCATTCATCCTGCTGGAGTCAGACAGCAGTGATACTCACCTCTGGACTCAGATACTTGCTTATGCGTTTTTCCAGAAACGGCTTCTTTAATATGGAGTTGATGGATGGTCGATCCCGTGATGATATTTTAAAGAGCTGAGATATCAGAGCCCTAAGGTCATAAGAATATTTTGAGGACACTGGCTCAAAATGACCTCTGCAGATCTTAAGCACCAGCTGCCGTAAACTGCCTGCTTCAAACTGGCAAGAAATAAAGCAAAGAAACCATGTCACTGAAATCAAGTAATGGCAAAACATTGTAAAATCTTGCTCACTAAAAATCTAAATTATATGCACCATATTTTAATAGACAAAGAACTTGTTTTCAGCAGTGCCCTTCAAAGGGCCAGATTAGAAACATTTAGGAGTAGACTGGCCACAAGCTTATTGTAATGCAATTTTAGAGACAGTTAAAGACTTAAAATGATTATATTTCAACATTTTGCAAACTTTATAGCATCTGTACCATATGTATTTGCATTACTTTAATGTAAAAGTGGGATTCAGTGTGACAGGTTGCATTTAGCAACTAGCATAACATTAGCAGGAGCAGAATCCCCACGGGCCACATCACAAGGCCCTTCTCGAGCCACATATGGCCCTTTTGTGGGCTGCCAGTTGAAGAGCTCTGGTTTACAGTGTACTCGCCTCAGTGCTTTATAGGGTTATTTTTAAGGTATCCTAGATTGAAAAAAATGTACCCTACTACTAGCTGTAGTGAGATCGTATTTAGGGATGTGGAGTACACTCATTTTTGTTTACAAACTTTGCTCCGTTCATATAGGACCAATATAGCTCATTTGTTCCTTAACCTGTCTACTAGGAATTATTTGTCTATTTGTTTCAGTTTTTGGTGAGGAAATATAATGAGCAGAAAGAAGCAAAGTGAAAGTGTATATCTGTAAAGACAGAAAATGAATAAAGAACATTGCATTACACCTCTACATATGACTTCATACATCCAAATATATTACGCTAATTGAGACCCCCAACACAATATTGATGTCCCCCTCACTAATGACAACTGGTGAGTACCCAACACCCCGCTACAATGTGAAAATAAAAAACTGGATTAATATGTGCATTTTTCTACGTTTATTTCTAAGTCTCGTGTGTATCATGCAATGTCTTGTATATAATGTATAACCAGTGTTCGACAAATCACCCAAAAATCTACTCGCCCAACCAAAAAATCCGCTTTAAAATAAATATATAAATAAAATACATTTAATAAATTCCTAGTCAGAACATTCGTTTTTGACATAAATGTATTTATTGTATTACATTATACTACAATTAGTCTGTGTGTGTGTGTGTGTGTGTGTGTGTGTGTGTGTGTGTGTGTGTGTGTGTGTGTGTGTGTGTCTGTGTGTGTGTCTGTGTGTGTGTGTGTGTGTGTGTGTGTGTGTGTGTGTGTGTGTGTGTGTGTGTGTGTGTGTGTAAATGTCGGATCTAGAAATAAAAGCCCGGTGTGAATGACTAGTTTCTTGAACCCCTTAACCAGTGTCTGGACGTCCCCGCTTCACAATATCTAAAGCAGCAATGCCACCTGGGATCTTACCTGATCCGCAGTCCCTCAATGTCCAGGTACCTTCATTCCCGCAATGTTATACATTGGAGGGGATGTGTTCCCTACCTGTCTTCTGGGTTAGGGGGGGTTCCGATGTCTTCCGTTTGAAGCTTGAGTCAGATCTGGAAGAAAGCAGTATAGGTTATTTCGGTGTAGTATAGGGCAGTTAAGATATATAGGGTAAATAAGAGATCCAGATCCAGAGTGTGAGAGAGTGTGGGGGACAGAGAGAGAGAGAGTGTGGGGGACAGAGAGAGAGAGAGTGTGGGGGACAGAGAGAGAGAGAGTGTGTGGGGGACACAGAGAGAGAGAGAGTGTGGGGGACAGAGAGAGAGAGAGAGAGTGTGGGGGAGAGAGAGAGAGAGAGAGAGTGTGGGGGAGAGAGAGAGTGTGGGGGAGAGAGAGAGAGAGAGTGTGGGGGAGAGAGAGAGAGAGAGAGTGTGGGGGGACAGAGAGAGAGAGAGAGTGTGGGGGACAGAGAGAGAGAGTGTGGGGGACAGAGAGAGAGAGAGTGTGGGGGAGAGAGAGAGAGAGAGAGAGAGTGTGGGGGGGAGAGAGAGAGTGTGGGGGAGAGAGAGAGAGAGTGTGGGGGAGAGAGAGAGAGAGAGAGAGAGTGTGGGGGGGGAGAGAGAGAGAGTGTGGGGGGGGAGAGAGAGAGAGAGAGAGAGT